>NC_091282.1:660114860-660416791 GCF_032444005.1 Ranitomeya imitator
CACGGTGGCTGCGACCCGGTCCATGGCCCTGGGCGCCTAAGTAAAGGGAAAGGTCTTTAAAGGGAGTTTAAGAATAAAGTTTGTTCGTGACGCCACCTGTGGTATTCGGTCAGTAGGGACGGATGCTGCTTAAAGGGGTCCTTGGGGGCGATGGTATGGCAGCTGGATGGTATTACTTCCCACAGGTGAAGTAAATGTAACCTGGGCGAACTGCTGGGGCGAACTGCTGCTGGAGGCGAAACATCCAAATCCCTCCTGGTATGTATGTGCAGCACCCCAGAGTCCTGGTCGTTGCAGTAATGTCGTTCTTCCACCTGGGGGAGCGATGTTACGTCTAATGGCACCAAAGGATTTCACCCTGCCAGGTATCACAGCCACACACACACTTCACATGCCGGCCACCAGGGGGAGCAAAAGGTTCTATCTATTAGGCCACTCCTCACACTTGGGTAAAACTGGGGGTTTGGTTAGGAAGTGAGGTCAGTTGGAGTTGGAGGAGAAGCTGACTGGAGGGAGAAGGAGATAGTCAGCAGGAGAGGAGAGGAGCAGACTGGGCTCGGCCCAGGGAGGAATGAAGGACACGGAGCTGCGCCTGCAACCCATGCAGCAGACTCCTAAGAAAGGACAAGAAAGGAAGTGTGCCATAGTGAGTGAGCACCGAAGTCGTAGCAACAGGAGTATAACACCAGTGGGAGACCAGCTAGAAGCAGTCTGCCTCCCACTGAGCGCAGATCCGGTAGCCGGAACACCAAGGGATTAATAGACTCTACGCTTTACTTCAGGGACCGGCAGGACAGTCGATTCCAAGTTGGCTGCCAACCTAAGAACCTAAGCAGACAAGATGTCAACGCGGAGGAGGGGCGTCACTAGGGTCCCTATAAAATATCCTCAGGCCACCACCGTCATACGGGTTTGTCCTATCCATCTGGGGGACAGAGAGAGAAGAGTAACAAGAATGAGGACCCTATGGGAGCTAATGCACGTAGGGACCTACTACGTTACTGTGCGCAAGGGGAAGGCTACTGATTTCCACCTGGATAAGGGGACTCGGGAATTGCCATCAGACCGGCCGGACTCTGCCTACCCTGTCATCCGGCACCCTGGACTGTGGATGCTGAAGCCTTCAGTAAAGGTAAAGAGACTGCACCCATTCTGTCCTCGTTATTCACCGTGCCTTGCACCACCCACCATCACCATCTACACTTCTGGGAGGCCCTGGGGATATACTTCACCTGTGGGAAGGTATACCATCTATCTGCCATTCCATCACCCCAACGGACCCCTAAGCAGCGTCGGTCACCCTGACCAAATACCACAGGTAGCATCACAAATACTACCAAAATCTACAAACTCTAACCCCTTTTATTGGGCGCCCCTCAAAGGGCCACGGTCAGGGTCGGGCCACCGTGACATCCCAGCTGAGGGAACTGAAGAACCCGGTACCAAGTACCCCATTGCCCTTACGTAGGCGACTCATACTGTATGTCCCTCATCCTGGTATATATACACTGCTCAAACAAGTAAAGTGATCACTTAAACAACACAATGTAACTCCAAGTCAATCACACTTCTGTGAAATCAACCTGTCCCAGTTAGGAAGCAACACTAATTGTGAATCAATTTGTTCTGCTGTTGTGCAAATGGAACAGACACCAGGTAGAAATGATAGGCAATCAGCAAGACAACCCCTATAGAGGAGTGGTTCTGCAAGGGGTGACCACAGACCATTTTTCAGTTCTCTTCCTTTTTAGCTGTTTTGGTCACTTTTGCATTTTGTCATTGCTCTCACCCAGGCTCAGACTGTCCCATAGGGCAACAGGGGAATCCCCTGGTGGATCTGGGCCCCCAACCCCACTGGATGGGCAGTACTTGGCATAATTCACTTGATTCACTCTGTACAGAAAAAACAGCATCTCATTCATTAACCAAACTATCCAGTTTATTATTATATAGCTATATAGGTAACTTTGTGAACAAGGGTGGTGTAATATTTGAATGCAGGTAAAAAGTCGGTTCCCCCCCTCACAGTCAATGTTACTGGTGGGCCCTTGGTACCCCAGTCTGACACTGCTCTCACCCCTAGAGGTACTGTACAGTAGCATGACGTGGTGTCTACAACCCACAGAAGATTCTCAGGCAGTGCAGCTCATTCAGATGGCACATTAATGCGAGCTGTGGCAAGAAGGTTTGCTGTGTCTGTCAGCACAGTGTTCAGAGCATGCAGCAGATACCAGGAGACAGGCCAGTACACCAGGAGATGTGGAGAGGGCCGTAGGAGGGCAACAACCCAGCAGCAGGACTGCTACCTCCTTTTTTGTGCAAGGAGGAACAGGAGGAGCAGTGCCAGAGCCTTGCAAAATGACCTCCAGCGGGTCACTAAAATCCATCGGGTCACTATTGGCATTTGCCAGATTGGCAGATTCGACATTGACACACTGTGCACTTCATGAATGAGAGCAGGTTCACACTGAGCACATGTGACAGACGTGACAGAGTCTGGAGACGCCGTGGAGAACGTTCTGCTGCCTGTAACATCCTGCAGCATGAGCAGTTTGGCATTGGGTCAGTAATGGTGTGGGGAGGCTTTTATTGGAGGACCGCACAGGCCTCCATGTGTAAGCCAGAGGTACCTTGACTTCCATTAGGTACCGGGTTGAAATCCTCAGACCCCTTATGAGACCATATGCTGGTGCGGTTGGCCCTGGGTTCCTTCTGATGCAGGACAATGCCATACCTCATGTGGCTGGAGTATGTCAGCTGTTCCTGCAAGATGAAGGCACTGAAGCTATGGACTGACCCGCCCATTCCCCAGACCTGAATCCGATTGAACACATCTGGGACATCATGTCTTGTTTCATCTGCAGGGCCCCAGAGTCCTGGTCATTGCAGTAATGTCGCTCTTCCACCAGGGGGAGTGATGTTACGTCTGATGGCACCAAAGGAGTTCACCCTGCCAGGTATCACAGCCACACACACACTTCACACGCCGGTCCACCAGGGGGAGCTAAGGGTTCTGTTCACTAGGCCACTCCTCACATAGGGTAAAACTGGTGGGTTGGTTAGGAAGTTAGGCAGAGTCAGAGGGAGTCGGAGGAAAGGAGAGCTCCTGGCTGGGGACCGACGAGAAAAGGTCTCCAGGTCGAGCTGGCTGGGGTGATCCCTGGTCAGATCCAGACTGAAGTCTGAGGAGGAAGGAAAGAAGGACACGGAGCTGTGCCTGCAACCCATGCGGCAGCCTCCTAAGAACGGACACGAAAGGAAGTGTGCTGTAGTGAGTGAGCACAGAAGTCATAGCACAGCTGTCTGTCCCCGGCGCTGTGCTTCTCTGCACTCCTCCTGTACTGGCTGTGAGCGTCGGTCAGCCGGAAAGCAGAGCGGTGACGTCACCGCTCTGCTTTCCGGCCGCTGTGCTCACAGTGAGTGCAGGAAGAGTGCAGAGAAGCAGAGCGCCGGGGACAGACAGTGGTAGGTAAGTATGTAGTGTTTTTTTTTTTTTACTTTTACGCTGGTAACCAGGGTAAACATCGGGTTACTAAGCGCGGCCCTGCGCTTAGTAACCCGATGTTTACCCTGGTTACCCGGGGACTTCGGGATCGTTGGTCGCTGGAGAGCTGTCTGTGTGACAGCTCTCCAGCGACCAAACAGTGACGCTGCAGCGACCCGGATCGTTGTCGGTATCGCTGCAGCGTCGCTTAATGTGAAGGGGCCTTAAGAAACTAAAAAATGATAGTGTTGGCCCCCTTACAAATAGTCTGGGTGAAATGGCGGATGAGGATGAGGAAAAAGCCAATATGCTAAATGACTTTTTTCATCAGTATTTACACAAGAAAATCCCATGGCAGACAATATGATCAGTGATAAAAATTCCCCATTAAATGTCACCGGCTTAACCCAGCAGGAAGTGCGGCGGCGTCTAAAAATCACTAAAATTGACAAATCTCCGGGCCCGGATGGGATACACCCTCGAGTACTGCAGGAATTAAGTACAGTCATTGATAGACCATTATTTTTAATCTTTAAAGACTCCATAATAACAGGGTCTGTACCACAGGACTGGCGTATAGCAAATGTGGTGCCAATATTCAAAAAGGGGACAAAAACTGAACTCGGAAATTATCGGCCAGTAAGCTTAACCTCTACTGTGGGTAAAATCCTGGAGGGCATTCTAAGGGATGCTATACTGGAGTATCTGAAGAGGAATAACCTCATGAGCCAGTATCAGCACGGGTTTACTAGGGACCGTTCATGCCAGACTAATCTGATCAGTTTCTATGAAGAGGTAAGTTCCGGACTGGACCAACGGAACCCAGTGGACGTAGTGTATATGGACTTTTCAAAAGCTTTTGATATGGTGCCACACAAAAGTTTGATACATAAAATGAACAACCAAAAAAAAAACACAATATCCTAAAAAAATATTTTATTAATAATATTAAAAATCTCATAGATACTTGAATGTACTTAAATGTATGACTACCAACATCAACCACCTGAGTCCGAGTGGGGTAGGAAAAATTCAGGAAATAATAGTAACAAATGTATTCCTGACACAGTCCCTGTTAAGTGGCCCTATAGTAGCTCACGCCTACCTAACAGCGGAGGTTGGCACCCTAAAATTCGATGTGGCGCCCCCGCTCCACGTCGACTGTCCCTTCTTGCCCTACTGGGCCCTACCAACTACCCACGCCCAGACCCCAACAACATACACACAAATTGACCTAAGGTCACACTAACAAGAAAAAACGTGTAAAAAAAAGGTGAAAAAAGTGAAAAAAACAGTGTAGCAAAAACTACTAAAAACAACACAGCAAAAATAGTGCTGCGTAAATGTCCACTAAATTACATGTACCCCATGGGCTATATCAAAAAATGATCTAAATATTAATCAGTAGAAGTATTCTATAGCGTGAATAATAGCTTCAGGAAAACCTATACGGGTAATAGTCAAAAAAATACCCAGGGGTACAATAGAGCACAGATGTCCTATGCTCAAAGACCCTAAGAGGTCATAAAATAGATACCTCTAGTATGTATACTTATATGTCGCTGTCTTTGTTAGTACGTAATGACCTGAAGGTCATCAAGGCAGACCTATACACAGGACTTATAAAAAATAAACAAAATACTAGAAAAAAAATGAGAAAAACTAAACAAAATGAAAAGAAATGTATATATCTCTGTTGGATACCTAGTACAGTGTATCTCAACTCCAGAATAGCCAATGTAAGGGCTCACTCAAAAAGTGGTCATTTGAACATACCCTCAAAGTCATATATAAAGAACTTCAGATGCATGAAATAAAAAACTAGCAAAATAATCAAAGAAAAAGTAAAAAATGAAAAAAATGAAAAAATATGTATATAGCAATGCTAGTTATTAACCATTATATTTCACATGGATACATCTGCTATATCAGAATGCCACATATAGTGTGTCTCATATATGGTTAATCAGTGCAGCTGGTACATCTGAGGTCAATCCCTCGTTATTATCCGATACCTAGTCCAATGTATCTCTTATGCGAGCTCACTTGTATGGGTGATTTATTTATTTACACCCTAAATGCCATACAGATCGACACATATAGAAAGCTTCGGGTGTCTGAGATAAAAAATAAACAAAATACTCAAAGAAACAAAGAAAAAATTAATAAAAAACAAATGAAAAGTGTCTGCTATATCAGGTATCACATATAGTATGTCTCACTTAGATTTAGCCAATGCATATAGGAGCCCAAACCAGCTGAGGCCAATCCCTCATTGCTATCAGACTACACATTTAAGCATTCATATAGAAAAAGTGCTATGCTCAGTCTGCCATGACAATGAGAAAGAAAAAACTTATCTGAATATGTGACGTAGTTCGTCCCATGTCATCATCCCTACGCGTTTCGCCCCTTCCCAGTATAGGGGCTCATCAGGGGATAAATTGGGATATAGCAGCAATGGCTTAGAAAGTGGATATGAACATGCGGAGGTAGCGACGCTATACTTAATAGTTCAGAATACCGTAATGTTCAGAGAATGCTGTCCTTTCGGCACATAAGGTGGAGACATTCCAGGGTAGGGCAAGAAGGGACAGTCGACGTGGAGCGGGGGCGCCACATCGAATTTTAGGGTGCCAACCTCCGCTGTTAGGTAGGCGTGAGCTACTATAGGGCCACTTAACAGGGACTGTGTCAGGAATACATTTGTTACTATTATTTCCTGAATTTTTCCTACCCCACTCGGACTCAGGTGGTTGATGTTGGTAGTCATACATTTAAGTACATTCAAGTATCTATGAGATTTTTAATATTATTAATACAATATTTTTTTAGGATATTGTGTTTTTTTTTGGTTGTTCAAGTAATTATATCCTTATATTATCCTAGTTGGTTGTCTGATACATAAAATTAGAATATTGGGGATAGGGGAAAATATGTGTAAGTGGGTTAAGAGCTGGCTCAGGGGCAGGAAACAGGGTGGTTATTAATGGAGCACACTCGGACTGGGTAGCGGTTAGCAGTGGGGTACCACAGGGGTCAGTATTGGGCCCTCTTCTTTTTAACATATTTATTAATGATCTTGTAGGGGGCATTCAGAGTAGAATTTCAATATTTGCAGATGACACTAAACTCTGCAGGGTAATCAATACAGAGAAGGACAGTTTTATATTACAGGATGATTTATGTAAACTAAAAGCTTGGGCTGATAAATGGCAAATGAGCTTTAATGGGGATAAATGTAAGGTCATGCACTTGGGTAGAAGTAATAAGATATATAATTATGTGCTTAATTCTAAAACTCTGGGCAAAACCGTCAATGAAAAAGACCTGGGAGTATGGGTGGATGACAAACTCATATTCAGTGGCCAGTGTCAGGTAGCTACTACAAAGGCAAATAAAATAATGGGATGCATTAAAAGAGGCATAGATGCTTATGAGGAGAACATTATTTTACCTCTATACAAGTCACTAGTTCGACCACACTTAGAATACTGTGCACAGTTCTGGTCTCCGGTGTATAAGAAAGACATAGCTGAACTGGAGCGGGTGCAGAGAAGAGCGACCAAGGTTATTAGAGGACTGGGGGTCTGCAATACCAAGATAGGTTATTACACTTGGGGTAATTTAGTTTGGAAAAACGAAGACTAAGGGGTGATGTTATTTTAATGTATAAATATATGAGGGGACAGTACAAAAACCTTTCTGATGATCTTTTTAATCATAGACCTGAAACAGGGACAAGGGGGCATCCTCTACGTCTGGAGGAAAGAAGGTTTAAGCATAATAACAGACGCGGATTCTTTACTGTAAGAGCAGTGAGACTATGGAACTCTCTGCCGTATGATGTTGTAATGAGTGATTCATTACTTAAATTTAAGAGGGGAATGGATACCTTTCTGGAAAAGTACAATGTTACAGGGTATATACACTAGATTCCTTGATAGGGCGTTGATCCAGGGAACTAGTCTGATTGCCGTATGTGGAGTCGGGAAGGAATTTGTTTCCCCAATGTGGAGCTTACTCTTTGCCACGTGGGTTTTTTTTGCCTTCCTCTGGATCAACATGTTAGGGCATGTTAGGTTAGGCTATGGGTTGAACTAGATGGACTTATAGTCTTCCTTCAACCTTAATAACTATGTAACTATATGTAACTATTAGAACAATTAAAAACAACATAAAAAATGTACAGCACCAGAGGCTGCTAGAGAATTCTGCAGGGACCCATACAGATAAATCAGATAGTGATGCAATACATCAGTCAATAAGCATGTAGATTGTTAAGACCCCTATATAAATGCAATAATAAAAAGGTAAACTTCCCTAAATGTGAGAAAGACAAGGGCACTTAAGAGACAAAATTAAGTAAACTTACATGTATGTGGTAATACGGGTAATGGTATCCCTGCCACCCCAACACACGTTTCGTTAGATCTTCATCAGGAGACTTCCTGCATTAGGCCTTTTTCAGATGTCAGTGTGCCCAGTAAGTGGTGACAGTTTTCACACGCACTGGAGACACTTGCACACATAGACCCATTCAAGTGAATGGGTCTGTGCACATGTGCCCGTGAATCTGTGGGCAAAAGATGCAGATATAGTTATATAGATCAGAGCAACCCAAACGTTAGAGGAAATTTAGAAATATTGACAGGAACTACTGAATAATACAAAATTCGGACAATTGGAGTCAAAACTACTGCCTAAAAATTACAAAATAGTATTTATTAAATAACAATATCACATAGTATAGTCAAAAATTAAAACAGTACATTTAAGTACAAATGATCATCACATGGGTAACAAGAACAATGAAGGACACAGGTAAGGAAGTCCAAGAGTCCACACTAATAGAATGAAATCCAGTCAGAGGAATCAAGTTCTAAAGGCACGTAAGCCCTATAGTGAAAATCAGTGTATGTCCCAAAGGACAGCTAGTCACATAGGTAAACAAAACATTGATCCTCACCCATTGTGATCGTAGTGTGGAAGCGGACTGTCAGCCCCTACATGCGTTTCGCGTAGGCTTCTTCGGGGGTAAAAAATTATATAAATTATTATTCCATTGCTAATTTAAAAAAAGAACAATTACGCAATAAAAAACCTAACAGTATAAGAAAAGTATGATATTATTATTATTTATTATAGCGCCATTTATTCCATGGTGCTTTACATGTGAGGAAGGGTATACATAATAAAAACAAGTA
The DNA here is from genome assembly GCF_032444005.1 of Ranitomeya imitator. NCBI lineage: Eukaryota > Metazoa > Chordata > Amphibia > Anura > Dendrobatidae > Ranitomeya > Ranitomeya imitator. The sequence goes on from NC_091282.1 coordinate 660,123,552, forward strand.
CAATAATCTTAAACAATACAAGTCACAACTGGTACAGGAGGAGTGAGGACCCTGCCCGCGAGGGCTCACAATCTACAAGATATCTATAACTCTGTATGTAACCCCTTTCTCATGTACAGCACCATGGAATTAATGGTGCTATATAAATAAATAATAATAATAATAATAATAAAAAGTATCAAGGTGATAAAAAGAAGTGTCTTGTTAGAAGAGTAGAGCTACCTGGCTCCATAGATGCCGCTTATACAACACTGACACCTAATGGTCTATGTGAGAAAAGACAACTTTACATTACGGGTTACAAGCCTGAGGAGGAGCCTGCATAACGGCGCTGGTCCTCTATGCTCCGCATACTTAGTAGTCATACAGTGAAGGCTTCCCTTAATATAACATTCCCACCAGACTCCAATGACCTAATGCAAACCTAATAATCACTTATTATGCTCTATTATTGGTTCTTTTCCATCTGGAGGTGCAATTGTGACCCAATGACTCCTTAATATCTAATTCTTTAATATCTATCACTTCATGCCCTGCTGTTGAGGTTATTTTCCTCTTTTACAGCCTCTCCTCGGCTTCCCTGGCCATGGCCTGGCGCTTCCGGCCTCTTTTGCTATTCATAATGTCTTCCATAGATCTTTGTTGCGGAAATATGTGGAGCCCGTTGTTCCCTCTGTTGATCCTCCGGCCCATGTGTTGGTCGATGGGGAGTTGGAATATGTTGTTGAGAAGATTTTGGATTCTCGTTTTTTGAGGCGGAAGCTTCAGTACCTTGTCAAATGGAAGGGTTATGGCCAGGAGGATAATTCTTGGGTTTCTGCCTCTGATGTCCATGCCGCTGATTTGGTTCGTACCTTTCATCGGGCTCATCCTGATCGGCCTGGGGGCTCTGGTGAGGGTTCGGTGACCCCTCCTCAAGGGGGGGGGTACTGTTGTGAATTCAGCTTTTGGGCTCCCTCCGGTGGTTGTAGAGGGTAATGCAGTTGTGCCTGGACTGCAGGATTGGACAGGTGTATCTACTAATTGCAAAACTGACTGGGGTATATAGCTTTGCAGGACTCTTTAGTCCCTGCCAGTTGTCCATTGTTTTTGGAGGATTCACATCCCTTCTGTTCTCTCCTGTTCGCTGTGCTTTTCTTCAAAGATAAGTCCTGGCTTTGTTTTTGCTGTCCACCTGCTGTGGACCTTATAGTTCTGTGCATTTTCATGTTTTGCCTTGTCCAGCTTTGTCTGTGAAGGATTTTTTGCAGCCAAGCTATTTCTCTGGAGATGCAGATATACCCTCCATGTCTTTAGTCAGATGTGGTGTTTTGTATTTTCTGTGGTGGATATTTTCTAGTGTTTTAATACTGACCGCATAGTTCTCTGTTCTATTCTTTCTATTTAGCTAGTATGGCCTCCTATGCTAAATCCTGATTTCATGTCTGCGTATGTTTTTTCCCTCTCCTCTCACAGTCAATATATGTGGGGGGCTGTCTGTCCTTTGGGGATTTTCTCTGAGGCAAGATAGGTTTCCTGATTCTGTCTTTAGGGGTAGTTAATTTCTTAGGCTGTGTCGAGGGGTCTAGGGAGTGTTAGGTACCCCCCACGGCTACTTCTAGTTGCGCTGCTAGGTTCAGGGTTTGCGGTCAGTACAGGGGCCACCTTCTCCAGAGTACGTTTCATGCTGCTCCAAGGCCACCAGATCATAACAGAATCCCCCCTTCCTTTGGCATCCTTACTCTTTCGGCCCGCACCGACGGCTCCCATGACGGTGCGCATGCTCTGGGTTCCCCTCTGACTTCTGGAAGTGCTTGATCAGGTGATCGCTGTGCGTTCCATTGCGCTTCACCTGGCGTGATTCCAGAAGCCCCCTATGCTATAGGGGGCGGAGTCCCAAGTCTTTTGGAGAAAGTGGGCACCAATGACGTGGTGAGTGTCACTCAGATACCGGCATATTTAACCCTTACCTGACACGCCCCCAGAAGAAGCCAGCAGTGTGAGGGGTAAACCGCCCATCGGGTGTGAGGGGTAAAAATACAGTTTTTATTCCTATCATGTCACTTTGCATTCATTCCTGAAAATCACTTGAAGGGTTAATAAACTACCTGACAGCAGTTTTCAGTATGTCTAGGGGTGCTGTTTTTAAAATGGTATCACGTTTGGGGGGATTCCAATATATAGAAAAAATAATTTTGTAAATTTCTTTGGAAAAAATTAAAAATTACTGCTGCATTTTTAACCCCTTCCTGACCTTTGACGCCACGGAGGCGTCATGAAAGTCGGTGCCAATCCGACCTGTGACGCCTATGTGGCGTCATGGAGGGATTGCGTCCCTACAGATCAGGTGAAAGGGTTAACTCCAATTTCACCCGATCTGCATGGACAGGGGGAGTGGTAGTTCAGCCCACGGGGGGTGGCTTCATCCCCCCCCCGTGGCTACGATCGCTCTGATTGGCTGTTGAAAGTGAAACTGCCAATCAGAGCGATTTGTAATATTTCACCTATAAAAACTGGTGAAATATTACAATCCAGCCATGGTCAATGCTGCAATGCCATCGGCCATGGCTGGAAACCTTGATGTGCCCCCCACCACCAGTGATCGCCTCCACAGTCCTCCGTCCTGTGCTCCGCTCCCCTCCATCATCCTGTCTGCTCCCCCGTCCTCCTGCCCGCTCCCCCCGTGCTCCGATGCCACCCCCCGTCCTCCGATCCCCACCATGCTCCGATCTCCCCCCCTCATACTTACCGAGCCTCCCGGTGTCCGTCCGTCTTCTCCATGGGTGCCGACATCTTCCAAAATGGCGGGCGCATGACATCACAGTGATCAAAATAAAAAAAATAGTAAATGACCCCCCCCCCTTTATCACCCCCATAGGTAGGGACAATAATAAAATAAAGAAAATATCTAGTTTTTTTCCAGTAGGGTTAGGGTTAGAACTAGGGTTAGGGCTAGGGTTAGGGCTAGGGTTAGGGTATGTGCACATGGTGCGGATTTGGCTGCGGATCCGCAACGGATTGGCTGCGGATCCGCAGTGGATTGGCCGCGGATCCGCAGCGGATTGGCCGCTGCGAATTCGTAGCAGTTTTCCATCAGGTTTACAGTTTCATGTAAACCTATGGAAAACCAAATCCGCTGTGCCCATGGTGCGGAAAATACCATGCGGAAACGCTGCGTTGTATTTTCCGCAGCATGTCAATTTTGTGCGGAATCCGCAGGTGAAATCCGCACAAAAAACACTGGAAATCCGCTGTAAATCCGCAGGTAAAACGCAGTGCCTTTTACCTGTGGATTTTTCAAAAATTGTGCGGAAAAATCTCACACGAATCCGCAACGTGGGCACATAGCCTTAGGGTTAGGGTTGGAATTAGAGTTAGGGTTGGAATTAGGGCTAGGGTTGGAAATAGGGTTAAGATTAGGCTTGTGGTTAGGGTTATGGATAGGGTTAGGGGTGTGTTGGGGTTAAAGTTGTGGTTAGGGTTGGGATTAGGGTTGGGATTAGGGTTAGGATTAGGGTTAGGATTAGGGTTACGGGTGTGTTGGGGTTAGGGTTGTGGTTAGGGGTGTGTTGGGGTTAGGGATGTGATTAGGGTTATGGCTACAGTTGGGATTAGGGTTAGGGGTGTGTTGGGGTTAGTGTTGGAGTTAGAATTGAGGGGTTTCCACTGTTTAGGCACATCAGGGGTCCCAAACGCAACATGGCGCCACCATTGATTCCAGCCAATCTTGCGTTCAAAAAGTCAAATGGTGCTCCTTCCCTTCCGAGCCCCGCCGTGCACCTAAACAGTGGTTTACCCCCACATATGGGGTACCAGCGTACTCAGGACAAACTGTGCAACAACTATTGGGGTCCAATTTCTCCTGTTACCCTTGCAAAAATAAAAAATTGCTTGCTAAAACATAATTTTTGAGGAAAGAAAAATTATTTTTTATTTTCACGGCTCTGCGTTATAAGCTTCTGTGAAGCACTTGGGGGTTGAAAGTGCTCACCACACATTTAGATAAGTTCCTTGGGGGGTCTAGTTTCCAAAACAGGGTCATTTGTGGGGGGTTTCTACTGTTTAGGCACATCAGGGGCTCTGCAAATGCAACGTGACGCCCGCAGACCATTCCATCAAAGTCTGCATTTCAAAAGTCACTACTTCCCTTCCGAGCCCCGACGTGTGCCCAAACAGTGGTTTGCCCCCACATATGGGGCATCAGTGTACTCAGGACAAACTGGGCAACAACTATTGGGGTCTAATTTCTTTTGTTACCCTTGTGAAAATAAAAAATTGCTTGCTAAAACATCATTTTTGAGGAAAGAAAAATGATTTTTTATTTTCACGGCTCTGCGTTATAAACTTTTATGAAGCACTTGGGGGTTTAAAGTGGTCACCACGCATCTAGATTAGTTCCATGGGACTTCTAGTTTCCAAAATGGGGTCACATGTGGGAGAACTCCAATGTTTAGGCACACAGGGGCTTTCCAAACGTGACATGGTGTCCGCTAACGATTGGAGCTAATTTTTCATTCAAAAAGTAAAATGGCACTCCTTCCCTTCCGAGCCCTGCCGCGTGCCCAAACAGTGGTTTACCCCCACATATGAGGTATCAGTGTACTCAGGAGAAATTGCCCAATAAATTTTAGGATCTATTTTATCCTGTTGCCCATGTGGAAATGAACAAATTGAGGCTAAATGAAATTTTTTGTGAAAAAAAGGACTTTTTCATTTTTTCGGATCAATTTGTAAAGCACCTGGGGGTTCAAAGTGTTCACTATGCATCTAAATAAGTTCCTTGGGGGGTCTAGTTTCGAAAATGGGGTCACATGTGGGGGATCTCTAATGTTTAGGCACACAGGGGCTCTCCAAACGCGATATGGTGTCCGCTAACGATTGGAGCTAATTTTTCATTCAAAAGTCAAATGGCTCTCCTTCCCTTCCGAGCCTTGCCGTGTGCACAAACAGTGGTTTGTGACCACATGTGAGTTATCAGTGTACTCAGGAGAAATTGCCCAACACATTTTAGGATCCATTTTATCCTGTTGCATGTGAAAATGAAAAAATTGAGGCTAAAATAATTTTTTTGTGAAAAAAAGTACTTTTTTATTTTTACGGATCAATTTGTGAAGCACCTGGGAATTCAAAGTGCTCACTATGCATCTAGATAAGCTCCTTGGGGGGTCTAGTTTCCAAAATGGGGTCACTTGTGGGGGAGCTGCAATGTTTAGGCACACAGGGGCTCTCCAAACGTGACATGGTGTCCGCTAAAGATTGGAGCCAATTTTTCATTGAAAAAGTCAAATGGCGCTCCTTCCCTTTAGAGCCCTGTCGTGCGCCCAGACAGTGCTCCCCCCCCCCATATATGAGGTATCGGCGTACTCAGGACAAATTGTACAATAACATTTGGGGTCCAGTTTCTCTTTTTACCCTTGGGAAAATAAAAACATTGTTGCTAAAACATCATGTTTGTGACTAAAAAGTTAAATGTTCCTTTTTTCCTTCCATGTTGCTTCTGCTGCTGTGAAGTACCTGAAGGGTTAATAAACTTCTTGAATGTGGTTTTGAGTACCTTGAGGGGTGCAGTTTTTAGAATGGTGTCACTTTTGGGTATTTTCAGCCATACAGACCCCTCAAACTGACTTCAAATGTGAGGCGGTCCCTAAAAAAAATGGTTTTGTAAATTTCGTTGAAAAAATGAGAAATCGCTGGTCAAATTTTAACCCTTATAACTTCCTAGCAAAAAAAATTTTGTTTCCAAAATTGTGCTGATGTAAAGTAGACATGTGGGAAATATTATTTATTAACTATTTTGTGTCACATAACTCTCTCGTTTAACAGAATAAAAATTCAAAATTTGAAAATTGCGAAATTTTCAAAATTTTAGCCAAATTTCTTTTTTTTTCACAAATAAACGCAAAAATTAGTGACCTAACATGAAGCCCAATATGTCATGAAAAAAACAATCTCAGAACCGTTACGATCCATTGAAGCGTTCCCGAGTTATTACCTCATATAGGGACACTGGTCAGAATTGCAAAAAACTGCCAGGTCATTAAGGTCAAAAAAGGCTGGGTCATGAAGGGGTTAAACCTCCTAAAATGCTAACAAAATATAATAACATTTTACAAATGGTGCTGATGTAAAGCAGACATGAGGGAAATGTTATTTATGAATGTTTTGCTGTGGTATGACTATCTTTAAAGTGATAATCATACAAAGTTTGAAAATTGCAAATTTTTCACATTTGACAAATTTTAGATTTTTTTTTTTACAAATATCACAAAACATATTGACCTAAATTTACTATTATCATAAAGTATAATGTGTCATGAAAAAAAGAATCTCCAAATCAATGGGAATTATTGAAGCGTTCCAGAGTTATTACCAAATAAAAAGTGACACTGGTCAGATTTTAAAAATTTGACTCCGTCACTAAGGGGTTAAGGGAAGCCTTCACTGTATGACTACTAAGTGTGCGGAGCATACAGGACCAGCGCCTTTATGGCAGGCTCCTCACACTGATCCTCTTTCTGGGAGCCAAGAAATGGGGGGAGTATATAATGGCTGCTTACATTTGCTCCCTTCCTTTATTCACCAGCCTTTAGCACAGCTCATGTATGTTCTGTATTATATGCTGTACCTTGTGCAGGTTATTGCTCTTTTCGTTGCTCATTGCATAGCATTTATCATTGGCTTTATGTTTTATATCCCCACAGGCTTTTTATACATATTCATGCTGTGTCTTTTCTCCTCCCTTTTTGGAGGTCCTTGCCTTGTGTTTTTATATTAATTGTTTTTATGTTGAACACCTAATAAAATAATATGTTTTTGTATTAATTTTTGTTAAAATCTCTTCGTATCTAACGGTTATCGGCCGTATAAGATCATGTTGCGTTCTAAATATGGAAGTGTCTAACTCATTATTGGACATATGGTACAAAGTACGCCTGCGCCGGAGCCACAGTGTGAAGACCAGAAGAGGACATCATCGTAAGAAGATGGGAGGCGCCGGACCGGACCTGTGACATCTATCGGACCAGACCGCAGCGGGACTGCCCCTGCGTGAGTATAATCTCACTGCCCGGCGCCCGCTCCATAATCCCCTCCACTCACCGCTCACACAGGGTTAATGGCAGCGGTAACGACCCGCGGTGTAACGCACTCCGTTACCGCTGCTATTAACCCTGTGTGTCCCAAACTATTTACTATTGATGCTGCCAATGCAGCATCAATAGTAAAAATATGTCATGTTAAAAATAATAAAAAAAAACAAAGAACCTGCTATACTCACCCTCCGCCGCCTTTCTCGCTCCTCGGGACGCTCCCGGGACCGCTCCATTGCAAGCGGCAGCTTCCGGTCCCAGGGCTGGTGTGCGACAAGGACCTTCGGAAGGTGAGTATATGTTTTTTTTTTTTTTAAGTCTCTATACTACGTGGCTCTGTGCTGTATACTCCATCGCTGTGCAATATACTATGTGGCTAGGCAATATACTACGTGCCTGGGCAATATACTATGTGGCTGGACAATATACTCCGTCGCTGTGCAATACACTCCATCGCTGTGCAATATACTACGTGGCTGGGCAATATACTTCGTGGCTGTGCAATATACTACGTGGCTGGGCAATATACTACGTGACTGGGCAATATACTACGTGGCTGGGCAATATACTACGTGGCTGGGCAATATACTACGTGGCTGGGCAATATACTACGTGACTGGGCAATATACTACGTGACTGGGCAATATACTACGTGGGCTGTGCAATATACTACGTGGCTGGGCAATATACTACGTGACTGGGCAATATACTACGTCGCTGGGCAATATACTACGTGGGCTGTGCAATATACTACGTGACTGGGCAATATACTACGTGGCTGGGCAATATACTACGTGGCTGGGCAATATACTATGTGGCTGGGCAATATACTACGTGACTGGGCAATATACTACGTCGCTGGGCAATATACTACGTGGCTGGGCAATATACTACGTGACTGGGCAATATACTACGTGGCTGGGCAATATACTACGTGGCGGGGCAATATACTACGTGACTGGCCAATATACTACGTGACTGGCCAATGTACTACGTGACTGGCCAATATACTACGTGACTGGCCAATATACTACGTCGCTGGGCAATATACTACGTGGACATGCATAGTCTAGAATACCCGATGCGTTAGAATCAGGCCACCATCTAGTAAGAAATAATGAATTACAAGCTGCCATACGGAAAAAGGCCATTGGGTGGCAGCAGAGTTAAATATAACAACATACATAACATGAAGATGCATAAAACTAAAGAACACAACTTACACGGAACAGCACACTGATCTCTGCCCTTTTTTTTACATAGAACAACAAATGGGGATGCAGCGCCACAGGGTACTGGTCGTTTCAGTAATATCAATCTCCTCTAGGGGGAGTGATGTTACGTTTGGAGGCAATAAAGGAGAACTCTTTGTCAGGTAACACAATGCAAGCAACATTTTCACACTCCAGACCAGAAGGGGGGGCTCTAAGCCTGTTCAAGGTGAACTCCCCTATAAGACCATCCTGATCTGGAGGGAAAGAGTTCAGTTCCTGTCAGGGAGAGAGAGATGAGCCTGTGGCTTGAAGTGCTGCAGCTCCTAGGAAACAGACGGATAGAAAGCAGGACATATTGCAGCAAGCGTGAAGGAAAGCAGAGCAAAGGAGAGGATATCAGAGGGAGACCAGCCAGGAGCAGGCTGCTTCCTTCTTTGGCGCAGGATCCCGGTAGCCAGAATACCGAGGGAGTAAGGATCTCCACGCTTTACTTCAGAGACTGGAAGGACAGCTAATTGCAAGTTACCTGTCCGCACCTACACCCAGGAGGCACGGCGGCACCTCTCATAGGCCGGGGCGTGCAAGAGTCCCTACAAAAAGCCTCAAGCCACCAGTCATACGGGTTTGTCCTATCCATCTGGGGGACAGAGAGAGAGAGACAGACACAACATCTAGAACATCTACAACAGTTGTGAGGACCTTATGAGAAGCTTAGCAGTAAGGGACTACAACACTGCAGCGCTAGAGGAAGGCTACTGATTTCCACCTGGACAAGGGGACTCTGGATTTGCCTTTAAACCGGCCGGACTCTGCCTGCCCCGTGGACTGTGGATGTTGAAGCCTTCAGTAAAGGTAAAGAGACTGCAACCTCGTGTCCTCATTCTTCACTGCGCCTCTCACATCCACCATCTACACACTGGGAAGCCCTGTGGACATACTTCACCTGTGGAAAGGTATACCATCTAGCTGCCATAACATCACCCCAGCAGACCCCTTAAAGCAGCGTCGGTCACCCTGACCGAATACCACAGGTGGCGTCACGAACATATCCCTTTAAAGACCTTTCCCTTTTACACGGATGTCCCAAGGGCCACGGACCGGGTCAGCCACCGTGACATCCCCCTGAGAACCGAAGGACCCGGTACCGAGTACCCCTAGCCCTTGGGGGTGCTCCAGGGACAAGCCTTCTTTAGAACACCCAGTTGGCTGAGTATAAGCCTGGATAATGGCGCCTACAAACATCAGTCATAGTTTTTCCTTCCCCCATTGTCACAGTATTCATGAAACTTTCCTTTCCAGTAGTCAATATATGCCCTACTGTCCTCTTCCCTTCTCCTTCCCAGTGGCCTGCACAAGGCCACTACTTCCTCAGTTGACACATCAGTTCCTTTGCCACTTCCCCAATAATTAGATCAGACGTTCCTATCTCCCTAGTAGTCAAAGCAGGTCTATGTTGCGTCTCCCAGTAATCACAGCTGCCCCTGCCTTATGTCTCCAGTAGTCCTAGGAGGGACCCACTTTCCATTGGGTAAACGATCGCGTCTAGTAACCATTAGAGGAGGTTCACTAGACACAGCGGCATTTTCCTCCAAGCTGTCCTTCAAAGGGACAATCATATTAGGCTTTTACTCTCTAACAGTTGATATTTGTGTGGATTCTGGAGCAGAGGGGAATTTCATGTCCTCGGCTTTTGCTCAGCGCCATGCAATACCTCTGGTGATGCTCGCCAAACCGGTGACTGTTAGAGTAGTGAATGGGTCGACACTTCCATCTCAGATCACACACCAGACTGTCCCTTTCACATTATCCATGTCCCCTTCCCACCAGGAGATTATTTCCCTTCTTGTCCTTCCCGAGGGAATGGATGAGATTCTGCTGGGAATACCCTGGCTCCATTTTCACTCCCCACATATTGAATGGACCTCTGGGAGGATATTGGGTTGGAGTGATTCATGTAAGGGCAGATGTGTGAGAGAGTGCGTTCAGGTTTCTACCACCGAGATACCCGCAGATCTTTCTTCCCTTCCCAAATGCTATTGGTCCTATGCAGACGTCTTCTTCAAAAAGGCTGTGGAGACCCTTCCACCTTACCGCCCCTATGACTGTCCTATTGATCTCTTGCCTGGAGCAGAACCTCCTCGGGGACGGGTCTATCCCCTCTCTCTCCCGGAGACAGAGGCTATGTCCCAATACATCCAGGAAAATTTGGCAAGAGGGTTCATTAGGAAGTCAGTGTCACCTGCAGGGGCGGGATTCTTCCTTGTACTGAAGAAGAATGGAGAATTACGTCCTTGCATAGATTACAGGGGTCTAAACGCCATCACCGTTAAGAAGAAGTACCCGTTGCCCCTGATTTCTGAGCTCTTTGATAGGCTACAGGGAGCAAAGGTATTTACCAAATTAATTCTGAGGGGTGCTTATAACTTGATTCGCATCCGTGAGGGGGACGAATGGAAGGCGGCGTTTAATACCAGGGATTAGCACTATGAGTATCTGGTGATGCCCTTCGGGCTCTGTAATGCCCCAGCCGTCTTCCAAGACTTTGTCAACGACATCTTCCGGGATATGCTCTCCACCTCGGTCATAGTCTATCTGGATGATATTCTCACCTTCTCTCCAGATATTGACTCCCACCGGAGAGATGTTGGCAGAGTCTTCGACCTCTTACGGGCAAATTCCCTCTATGCAAAGTTGGAGAAGTGTATGTTTGAGCAGGAGTCTTTATCTTTCCTGGGCTATATCATCTCTGTCCAGGGATTGGCTATGGATCCTGCCAAACTACAGGCTGTGATGGACTGGTAAGAACCCCATTCTCTTAAAGCGGTGCAGTGCTTTATTGGGTTCATTAATTATTACCGCCAGTTCATTCCCAACTTTGGTAGCTCCCTTTGTAGCCCTCACCAAGAAGGGAGCAAATCCCAAATTGTGGTCTGAAGAGGTCTCCATGGCCTTCTCTTCTATTAGGTCTCATTTTGCTAGCACTCCCATCCTACATCGTCCCGATGTTGATAAACCGTTTATAATGGAGGTGGATGCCTCATCCGTTGGTGCAGGAGCAGTCCTTTTCCAAAAGGATGCTCAAGGTCGGAAGCATCCTTGCTTCTTCTTCTCCAAGACCTTCACACCAGCGGAGAGGAATTATTCCATCGGGGACAGGGAGTTGCTAGCGATGAAGTTGGCTTTTTCGGAGTAGAGACATCTCTTGGAGGGGGCTCGCTTTCCCTTTCAAGTCTTCACGGACCACAAAAATTTGTTATTTGTAAAAAGCCCAGCGGCTAAATTCTCGCCAGGCCAGATGGTCCTTGTTCTTCTCCCGGTTCCACTTCACCCTCCATTAACTCGCTGGGGAGAGGAACATTCGTGCTGATGCCCTCTCTCGCTCTGTTGTGTCATCTGAGGAGGAGGAAGGGGAGCCCCGGCTTATTGTCCCTTCTGAGAGCCTGAGAACATTAGCTCCGGTTTCGCTAGAGTCTGTGCCTCCGGGCAAGACTTTTGTACCCATTAATTTGTGACCGGAGGTTCTCTCTTGGGCTCATTCGGCCAGGGTGGGTGGACACTTTGGGACAAAGAGGACATCTGAGCTGCTGGCGAGGACGTACTGGTGGCCATATATGGTCCGTGATGTCAGAGATTACATTCAGGCGTGTGTATCCTGCGCCAAAAATAAGTCTCCTCGACAACGGCCAGCAGGGTTACTCTATCCCTTGCCGGTGGCAGACAGGCCCAGGGAGATGGTCGGGATGGACTTTGTGGTGGGTTTGCCCAAGTCTCGTGGCTGTACCATCATTTGAGTTATCACCGATCATTTTTCTAAAATGGTGCATTTGGTGCCGCTTCCACGGTTACCTTCTGCACGGGCCTTGGCAGCGTTGTTCATGAAACACATCTTCCGCCTACACGGTATGCCGGACAAAATTGTCAGTGACCGGGGTCCCCAGTTTGCGTCTCGGTTCTGGAGACAGCTTTGTCGTCTTCTCAGCACTGAGTTAAGTCTCTCTTCCGCATATCATCCCGAGACGAATGGGTTGGTAGAGAGGGCCAACCAGACCTTGGTCACATATCTGCAACATTTTGTCTCAGCCAGGCAGGATGACTGGGCATCCTTGCTATCGTGGGCAGAGTTTGCGCTGAACAACGCCGTGGCCGACTCCACTGGACAAACCCCATTCCTCCTTAACTATGGTCAGCATCCGCGGGTACCTGTGCCTATGCCCGTGTCTTCCGCCGACTCCAGGGTGGCAGACTGGGCTCTGGAAGCATGGGATATTTGGGACCGCACTCAGGATGCCATTCGGACCTCCAAGGAGAGAATGAGGTTCTCCGCCGATGCACATTGGCGCCCCGCTCCGACCTTTGCTCCTGGCGACTTGGTGTGGCTCTCCGCCCGTAACATCAAGCTGCGAGTTGAGGCCACTAAGTTTGCATCTCGCTACTTGGGTCCTTTCAAGGTCCTCGAACAGGTTAACCCTGTGGTCTATCGTTTAGCCCTTTCGCCACACCTGGGTATCACCGACACCTTTCATGTGTCCCTCTTGAAACCCGTATACATGTCCCGGTTTTCCGAATCATCTGCTGGGACATCGGGTTCGTCTACGGACGATTACGAGGTGAACGCTATTTTGGGGTACAAGGTGGTAAGTGGCAAAAAAAATTATTTGGTGGACTGGAAGGGTTATGGTCCTGAGGACAGGTCCTGGGAGCCTGCTGAGCTCATTGTTACCTTCGAGTGTGGCGAGGTCCAGGGGGGGGCCCCAGGGGGGGTGATGTTGGGGTCGAGTTCCCGCCTCTGCACAGGGGGAATCTCGGGCCATCTCCGCTGCGGTCTCCCATTCATCTCCTGCCGCAGTGGAGCCTGCTCAGCGGAGACGTCGGTCCCAGCATCTCGCTCAGTCTGACTCTGTGCAAAGGGTTACTGCTGCTTTTCCTGCTTCTGCCATTAAAGCCAGTGTTGGGCAGCGGCGAGCAGACGCTTTTGGGACTAAGTCCTGCTTTTCCGCTTCTGAGCATGCCCAGGGTAAGATCTCTCATTGGAGATCGAGGGTCACATGCTCAGGTACTGCAGCAAGACCCATTGGTTCTCCAGGAAGGTCCTGAAGTTCCTCAGGCTCTGTGGCAGCCTCTCATTGGTCCTTCTAGGAAGGTCCTGTATGTGCTGTAGCTATATAAGGTTCGCATGGCCGCACTAGTATCAATTTATGTATGAGCTCAGCGCCAGTGTATTCATATTTGTATGCAGTCAGGGACCCGGCTGAAATAAGCCCCTAGAATGCTGGCACCTCCGGCGAGGAGTTTCGTGTGTGTGTATTCAGGGACCCGGCTGAAATAAGCCCCTAGAATGCTGGCACCTCCGGCGAGGAGTTTCATGTTTGCATTTGACTGCATGACCACCATCTGCTCTACTAAGTAGCTGTGTTCCTCTGTGAGCCAAACAGGGCACTGCGTTATCTTTGCTAACAGACTCTGTGAAGTAACAGAGTCTGTTTATACTGCTTTTTGTACCGCCATATCTAGCAGCAGGTGCTTTCCTGCACGGTGGATCCCGGGTTGCGAACGCACCAACTTCTTCTAATAAATATATATTCGGTGCGTTCCGCCAACCCTAACAGGGTGTGTCAGGGTTAGGGGTGTGGTTAGGGCTATGGTTGGGATTAGGGTTAGGGGTGTGTCAGGGTTAGGGTTTCAGTTAGAATTGGGGGTTTCCACTGTTTAGGCACATCAGGGCTCTCCAAAAGCGACATGGAGTCCGATCTCAATACCAGCCAATTCTGCGTTGAAAAAGTAAAACAGTGGTCCTTCCTTTCCAAGTTCTCTCGTGCGCCCAAACATGGGTTTACCCCAACATATGGGGTATCAGCATACTCAGGATAAATTGGACAACAACTATTGGGGTCCAATTTCTCTTGCCACCCTTGGGAAAATACAAATTTAGGGGGCTAAAAAAACATTTTTGTGGGAAAAAAATTAATTTTTATTTTCACGACTCTGCGTTATAAACTGTAGTGAAACACTTGGGGGTTCAAAGCTGTCAAAACACATCTAGATAAGTTCCTTAGGGGGTCTAGTTTCCGAAATGGTGTCACTTGTGGGGGGTTTCTACTGTTTAAGTGCATCAGGGGCTCTGCAAATGCATCGTGATGCCTGCAGACCAATCCATCTAAGTCTGCATTCCAAATGGCGCTCCTTCCCTTCCAAGCTCTGCCATGCGCCCAAACGGTGGTTCCCCGCACATATGGGGTATCAGCATACTCAGGACAAAATGGACAACAACTATTGGGGTCCAATTTCTCTTGTTACCCTTGAGAAAATAAAAATTTGGGGGGATAAAAAACATTTTTGTGGGAAAAAAATTAATTTTTATTTTAACGACTCTGCGTTATAAACTGTAGTGAAACACTTGGTGGGTCAAAGCTGTGAAAACACATCTAGAGAAGTTCCTTGGGGGGTCTAGTTTCCAAAATGGTCTCACTTGTGGGGGGTTTCTACTGTTTAGGTGCATCAGGGGCTCTGCAAATGCAACGTGATGCCTGCAGACCAATCCATCTAAGTCTGCATTCCAAATTGCGCTTCTTCCCTTCCGAGCTCTGACATGCACCCAAACAGTGGTTCCCCCCCCCACATATGGGGTATCAGCGTACTCAGGACAAATTGTACAACAACTTTTGGGGTCCAATGTCTCCTGTTACCCTTGGAAAAATGCAAAACTGGGGGCTAAAAAATAATTTTTGTGGAAAAAATGATTTTTTATTTTCACGGATCTACGTTAAAAACTGTAGTGAAACACTTGGGGGTCCAAAATTCTCACAACACATCTAGATAAGTTCCTTGGGGGGTCTAGTTTCCAAAATGGTGTCACTTCTGGGGGGTTTCTACTCTTTTGGTGCATCAGGGGCTTTGCAAATGCATCGTGATGCCTGCAGACCAATCCATCTAAGTCTGCATTCCAAATGGCGCTCCTTCCCTTCTGAGCTCTGCCATGCGCATAAACGGTGGTTCCCCCCACATATGGGGTATCAGCGTACTCAGGACAAATTGGATAACAACTTTTGGGGTCGAATTTCTCCTGTTACCCTTGGGAAAATACAAAACGGGGGGCTAAAAAATAATTTTTGGGAAAATTTTTATTTTTTTAATTTTCACGGCTCTGCATTATAAACTGTAGTGAAACACTTGGGGGTTCAAAGCTGTCAAAACACAGCTATATAAGTTCCTTAGGGGGTCTACTTTCCAAAATGGTGTCACTTGTGGGGGGTTTCATTGTTTAGGCCCATCAAGAGCTCTCCAAACGGGACATGGTGTCCTATCTCAATTCTAGTCAATTTTGCATTGAAAAGTCAAACAGCGCTCCTTCCCTTCCGAGCTCTGCCATGCGCCCAAACAGTGGTTTACCCCCACAGTTAGGGTATCAGCATACTCAGAACAAATGGCACAACAACTTTTGGGGGTCCAATTTCTTCTCTCACCCTTGGGAAAATAAAAAATTGGGGGAGAAAAGATCATATTTGTGAAAAAATATGATTTTTTATTTTTACGGCTCTCCATTATAAACTTCTGTGGAGCACTTGGTGGGTTAAAGTGCTCACCACACATCTAGATAAGTTCCTTAGGGGGTCTGCTTTCCAAAATGGTGTCATTTGTGGGGGGTTTCAATAGTAACATAGTAACATAGTAACATAGTTAGTAAGGCCGAAAAAAGACATTTGTCCATCCAGTTCAGCCTATATTCCATCATAATAAATACCCAGATCTACGTCCTTCTACAGAACCTAATAATTGTATGATACAATATTGTTCTGCTCCAGGAAGACATCCAGGCCTCTCTTGAACCCCTCGACTGAGTTCGCCATCACCACCTCCTCAGGCAAGCAATTCCAGATTCTCACTGCCCTAACAGTAAAGAATCCTCTTCTATGTTGGTGGAAAAACCTTCTCTCCTCCAGACGCAAAGAATGCCCCCTTGTGCCCGTCACCTTCCTTGGTATAAACAGATCCTCAGCGAGATATTTGTATTGTCCCCTTATATACTTATACATGGTTATTAGATCGCCCCTCAGTCGTCTTTTTTCTAGACTAAATAATCCTAATTTCGCTAATCTATCTGGGTATTGTAGTTCTCCCATCCCATTTATTAATTTTGTTGCCCTCCTTTGTACTCTCTCTAGTTCCATTATATCCTTCCTGAGCACCGGTGCCCAAAACTGGACACAGTACTCCATGTGCGGTCTAACTAGGGATTTGTACAGAGGCAGTATAATGCTCTCATCATGTGTATCCAGACCTCTTTTAATGCACCCCATGATCCTGTTTGCCTTGGCAGCTGCTGCCTGGCACTGGCTGCTCCAGGTAAGTTTATCATTAACTAGGATCCCCAAGTCCTTCTCCCTGTCAGATTTACCCAGTGGTTTCCCGTTCAGTGTGTAATGGTGATATTGATTCCCTCTTCCCATGTGTATAACCTTACATTTATCATTGTTAAACCTCATCTGCCACCTTTCAGCCCAAGTTTCCAACTTATCCAGATCCATCTGTAGCAGAATACTATCTTCTCTTGTATTAACTGCTTTACATAGTTTTGTATCATCTGCAAATATCGATATTTTACTGTGTAAACCTTCTACCAGATCATTAATGAATATGTTGAAGAGAACAGGTCCCAATACTGACCCCTGCGGTACCCCACTGGTCACAGCGACCCAGTTAGAGACTATACCATTTATAACCACCCTCTGCTTTCTATCACTAAGCCAGTTACTAACCCATTTACACACATTTTCCCCCAGACCAAGCATTCTCATTTTGTGTACCAACCTCTTGTGCGGCACGGTATCAAACGCTTTGGAAAAATCGAGATATACCACGTCCAATGACTCACCGTGGTCCAGTCTATAGCTTACCTCTTCATAAAAACTGATTAGATTGGTTTGACAGGAGCGATTTCTCATAAACCCATGCTGATATGGAGTTAAACAGTTATTCTCATTGAGATAATCCAGAATAACATCCCTCAGAAACCCTTCAAATATTTTACCAACAATAGAGGTTAGACTTACTGGCCTATAATTTCCAGGTTCACTTTTAGAGCCCTTTTTGAATATTGGCACCACATTTGCTATGCGCCAGTCCTGCGGAACAGACCCTGTCGCTATAGAGTCACTAAAAATAAGAAATAATGGTTTATCTATTACATTACTTAGTTCTCTTAGTACTCGTGGGTGTATGCCATCCGGACCCGGAGATTTATCTATTTTAATCTTATTTAGCCGGTTTCGCACCTCTTCTTGGGTTAGATTGGTGACCCTTAATATAGGGTTTTCATTGTTTCTTGGGATTTCACCTAGCATTTCATTTTCCACCGTGAATACCGTGGAGAAGAAGGTGTTTAATATGTTAGCTTTTTCCTCGTCATCTACAACCATTCTTTCCTCACTATTTTTTAAGGGGCCTACATTTTCAGTTTTTATTCTTTTACTATTGATATAGTTGAAGAACAGTTTGGGATTAGTTTTACTCTCCTTAGCAATGTGCTTCTCTGTTTCCTTTTTGGCAGCTTTAATTAGTTTTTTAGATAAATTATTTTTCTCCCTATAGTTTTTTAGAGCTTCAATGGTGCCATCCTGCTTTAGTAGTGCAAATGCTTTCTTTTTACTGTTAATTGCCTGTCTTACTTCTTTGTTTAGCCACATTGGGTTTTTCCTATTTCTAGTCCTTTTATTCCCACAAGGTATAAACCGCTTACACTGCCTATTTAGGATGTTCTTAAACATTTCCCATTTATTATCTGTATTCTCATTTCTGAGGATATTGTCCCAGTCTACCAGATTAAGGGCATCTCTAAGCTGTTCAAACTTTGCCTTCCTAAAGTTCAATGTTTTTGTGACTCCCTGACAAGTCCCCCTAGTGAAAGACAGGTGAAACTGCACAATATTGTGGTCGCTATTTCCTAAATGCCCAACCACCTGCAGATTTGTTATTCTGTCAGGTCTATTAGATAGTATTAGGTCTAAAAGTGCTGCTCCTCTGGTTGGATTCTGCACCAATTGTGAAAGATAATTTTTCTTGGTTATTAGCAGAAACCTGTTGCCTTTATGGGTTTCACAGGTTTCTGTTTCCCAGTTAATATCCGGGTAGTTAAAGTCCCCCATAACCAGGACCTCATTATGGGTTGCAGCTTCATCTATCTGCTTTAGAAGTAGACTTTCCATGCTTTCTGTTATATTTGGGGGTTTGTAACAGACCCCAATGAGAATTTTGTTACCATTTTTCCCTCCATGAATTTCAACCCATATGGACTCGACATCCTCATTCCCTTCGCTAATATCCTCCCTTAAAGTGGACTTTAGACAAGACTTTACATAGAGACAAACCCCTCCTCCTCTCCGATTTTTACGATCCTTTCTAAACAGACTGTAACCCTGTAAGTTAACTGCCCAGTCATAGCTTTCATCTAACCATGTCTCGGTTATTCCCACTATGTCAAAGTTACCTGTAGATATTTCTGCTTCTAGTTCTTCCATCTTGTTTGTCAGGCTTCTGGCGTTTGCGAGCATGCAGTTTAGAGGATTTTGTTTTGTTCCAATCTCCTCACTGTGGATTGTTTTAGAAATGTTCTTACCTCCCTTCTGAGTATGTTTTCCTGGGTCGTCTTTGTTCGAGTCTAATGTTTTTCTTCCCGTCCCCTCTTCTTCTAGTTTAACGCCCTCCTGATGAGTGTAGCGAGTCTTCTGGCGAATGTGTGTTTCCCAGGTTTGTTGAGGTGTAGTCCGTCTCTGGCGAGGAGTCCATCATACCAGTAATTCACACCGTGGTCCAGGAATCCAAATCCTTGTTGTCTGCACCATCGTCTTAGCCAGTTGTTTGCATCAAGGATCCTGTTCCATCTCCTGGTGCCATGCCCGTCTACTGGAAGGATAGAAGAAAAAACTACCTGTGCATCCAGTTCCTTTACTTTCTTCCCCAACTCTTCAAAGTCCTTGCAGATTGTCGGTAGGTCCTTCCTTGCCGTGTCATTGGTGCCAACATGTATCAGAAGAAATGGGTGGACGTCCTTGTAGCTGAAGAGCTTTGGTATCCTATCGGTCACATCCTTGATCATCGCACCTGGAAGGCAGCATACTTCTCTTGCAGTTATGTCCGGTCTGCAGATGGCTGCTTCGGTGCCTCTCAGTAGTGAGTCTCCCACCACCACCACTCTTCGTTGCTTCTTGGCTGTACTTTTTGCTGTCACTTGTTGCTGTGTGCCCTTTTCTTTTTTGCTTGCTGGTATTGCTTCATTCTTAGGTGTGCCATCTTCATCCTCTACAAAGATTTGATATCGGTTCTTCAGTTGTGTGGTTGGTGATTTCTCCATGGTCTTCTTGCTTCTTTTGGTCACATGCTTCCACTCATCTGCTTTTGGAGGTTCTCTGACACTTTTTGCACCTTCTGTGACCAGTAGAGATGCTTCTGTTCTGTCTAGAAAGTCTTCATTCTCTTTGATGAGTTTCAAAGTTGCTATTCTTTCTTCCAGACCCCGCACCTTTTCTTCTAAAAGGGCCACTAGTCTACACTTCTGACAGGTGAAATTGGATTCTTCTTCTGGTCGATCTGTGAACATGTAGCACATGCTGCAGCTCACCATGTAGGTTGTCACATCTGCCATGTTGCTCCTAGATCCTGCTGACTTGCTGTGTGTTTTCCTTCTTGTGTAATCTACTCAGCCAAGCTCTCTTGCAATAATGTCCTACAGGCAAAAATTCGCGCGCCGTAAGGCATAATGTTTAGGCATATCAGTGGCTCTCCAAACGCAACATGGCGTCCCATCGCAATTCCAGTCAATTTTGCATTGAAAAGTCAAACGGCGCTCCATCCCTTCCGAGCTCTGTCATGCGCCCAAACAGTGGTTTACCCCCACATGAGGGGTATCGGCGTACTCAGAACAAATGGCACAACAACTTTTGAGGTCCAATTTCTTCTCTTACCCTTGGGAAAATAAAACAAATTGGAGCTGAAGTACATTTTTTGTGAAAAAAAGTTAAATGTTTTTTTTTTTAAACATTCCAAAAATTCCTATAAAACACCTGAAGGGTTAATAAACTTCTTGAATGTGGTTTTGAGCATCTTGAAGGGTGCAGTTTTTAGAATGGTGGCACACTTGGTTATTTTCTATCATATAGACCCCTCAAAATGACTTCAAATGTGATGTGGTCCCTAAAAAATATTGGTGTTGTAAAAATGAGAAATTGCTGGTCAATGTTTAACCCTTATAACTCCCTAACAAAAAAAAATTTTGGTTCCAAAATTGTGCTGGTGTAAAGTAGACATGTGGGAAATGTTACTTATTAATTATTTTACATGACATATCTCTGTGATTTAAGGGCATAAAAATTCAAAGTTGGAAAATTGCAAAATTTTCAAAATCTTCGCAAAATTTCCATTTTTTTCCACAAATAAACCCAAGTTATATCGAAGAAATTTTACCACTATCATGAAGTACAATATGTCACGAGAAAACAGTGTCAGAATCGCCAAGATCCGTTGAAGCGTTCCAGAGTTATAATCTCATAAATGGACAGTGGTCAGAATTGTAAAAATTGGCCCGGTCATTAACGTGCAAACCACCCTTGGGTGTAAAAGGGTTAAATTTTGCTCCTTTCATTTAAACTCTGACCCCCGTGCATAGTTTTTTTTTAGAGGAATTCTTTTTGAGAAGAAGATTTGAAGATGGTTGATTATTTCTTTGGGACTTATCTTATCAATCCTGCTCATCAATATAGATTTTCTCATCTAGGATTTGACAATTGTGGGACTATTGTCGGCTATTACTGATTCTTACCTTTATTTATTATATTTTTTACTAGATGGTGGCCCGATTCTAACGCATCGGGTATTCTAGAATATGCATGTCCACATAGAATATTGCACAGCCCACGTATTATGTTGCCCAGCTACATAGTATATTGCCCAGCCACGTAGTATATTGCCCAGCCACGTAGTATATTGCTCAGCCACGTAGTATATTGCCCACTCACATAGTATATTGCCCAGCCACGTAGTATATTGCCCAGTCACGTAGTATATTGCCCAGCCACGTAGTATATTGCACAACGACGTAGTATACAGCACAGAGCCATGTAGTATACAGCATAGACACGTAGTATACTGCCCAGTCACGTAGTATATTGGCCAGTCACATAGTATATTGCCCAGCCAGGTATGTAACAGGTTAAAAAAGAAAAAAGAAACATATACTCACCTTCCGAGGGCCCCTTGTAGTCCTATCACCTGTGTGCGGTGCACGCGGCAGCTTCCGGTCCCAGGGTTGGTATGAGCACAGGACCTGTGATGACGTCGCGGTCACATGACCGTGACGTCTTGACAGGTCCTTCTCGCATAGCATTCTTAGCACCAGAACCTGCCGCTTGCATTGCCGAGGACAGAACGACACGTCGGAGGGTGAGAATAACGTGTTTTTTTTTTTTAAATTATTATTATTTGTAACAGTAGATCTTTTTACTATTGATGCTGCATATGCACGGATTGTGGCCGTCGCTGATTGGTCGTGAGCGTTTTGCCACGACCAATCAGCGACTTGGATTCCATGACAGACAGAGGCCGCGACCAATGAATATCTGTGACAATAAGACAGAAGGACAGACGAAGTGACCCTTAGACAATTATATAGTAGATTCTTTTTTATTTTCAGTATTTTGTATTTTAGTCCTTTATTTCTTTCTTTATTTTTTTAATTTTTCCTTTTTTATATCTCTTTCCCTCTCGTCACATTATTGCTTATTGTGTTATTGTCTCTTTGTGAGTGAGACATATGGATAAGTTTAATTTACATGCAGCACCCCAGGTGACCGGTTGCTGCAGTGATGTTGCTTTCCCTTCGGGGAGCGTAGTATCATGCTCAGAGGCAATGGAGTTCTCTTCACCAGGTAAGGCACCCACACACAACATATTCCAAATCCAGACCAGGAGGGGGAGCTCAGGACCCTAATTCATGGGAGCTTCCCTAAGCTATATGTATCCTGATCTGGAGGAGGAGCTAGTTAGTTGTTCAGAGGGAGTTGGTCCGGGGAGACCAAGGTGAGCAGACGTCTAGGAGAGATGCAGAGCGGACAGAGAGGCCTGGCAGCCACGAGGGAGCTGCAGCCTCTGGAAGGAGGAATGTTATGACCTGGTGGTCAGGACAATAATGGACCTGATAGTTAAGAGCACACGGAATGACCTGATAGTTACTGATAATATAGGACGAGCTCTGGGACGTGGAAACTCTGCTGACCGCAATCCCTAATCCTATCACACACACTAGAAATATCCGTGGATTGCTCCTAACACTCCCTATGCAACTCGGCACAGCCTAAGAAACTAGCTAGCCCTGAAGATAGAAAAATAAAGCCTACCTTGCCTCAGAGAAATTCCCCAAAGGAAAAGGCAGCCCCCCACATATAATGACTGTGAGTAAAGATGAAAATACAAACACAGAGATGAAATAGATTTAGCAAAGTGAGGCCCAACTTACTGAACAGACCGAGGATAGGAAAGGTAGCTTTGCGGTCAGCACAAAAACCTACAAAAAGACCACGCAGAGGGCGCAAAAAGACCCTCCGCACCGACTCACGGTGCGGAGGCGCTCCCTCTGCGTCCCAGAGTTTCCAGCAAGCAAGACAACAAAACAAAATAGCAAGCTGGACAGAAAAATAGCAAACCAGAGAAAAACTAGCAGGCACTTAGCTTCTGCTGAGAAGACAGGTCACAAGAACGATCCAGGAGTGAACAAGACCAATACTGGAACATTGACAGGTGGCATGGAGCAAAGAACTAAGTGGAGTTAAATAGAGCAGCAGCTAACGAATTAACCTCGTCACCTGTGGAAGGAAACTCAGAAACACCCACAGCCACCAGAGGAATTCCATGGATAGACACAGCCGAAGTACTATTCATGACCACAGGAGGGAGCCCGACAACAGAATTCACAACAGTACCCCCCCCTTGAGGAGGGGTCACCGAACCCTCACCAGAGCCCCCAGGCCGACCAGGATGAGCCAAATGAAAGGCACGAACCAGATTGGCAGCATGAACATCAGAGGCAAAAACCCAGGAATTATCTTCCTGACCATAACCCTTCCACTTGACCAGGTACTGGAGTTTCCGTCTCGAAATACGAGAATCCAAAATCTTCTCCACCACATACTCCAACTCCCCCTCAACCAACACCGGGGCAGGAGGATCAACGGATGGAACCACAGGCGCCACGTATCTCCGCAATAACGACCTATGGAACACATTATGGATGGCAAAAGAAGCAGGAAGGGCCAAACGAAATGACACAGGATTGATAACCTCAGAAATCTTATACGGACCAATGAAACGAGGCTTAAACTTAGGAGAGGAAACCTTCATAGGAACATAACGAGACGACAACCAAACCAAATCCCCAACACGAAGTCGGGGACCCACACAGCGCCGGCGGTTAGCAAAACGTTGAGCCTTCTCCTGGGACAATGTCAAATTGTCCACCACATGAGTCCAAATCTGCTGCAACCTATCCACCACAGTATCTACACCAGGACAGTCCGAAGACTCAACCTGCCCTGAAGAGAAACGCGGATGGAAACCAGAATTGCAGAAAAACGGCGAAACCAAAGTAGCCGAGCTGGCCCGATTATTAAGGGCGAACTCAGCCAACGGCAAAAAGGACACCCAATCATCCTGATCAGCAGAAACAAAGCATCTCAGATATGTTTCCAAAGTCTGATTAGTTCGTTCGGTTTGGCCATTTGTCTGAGGATGGAAAGCCGAGGAAAAAGACAAATCAATGCCCATCCTAGCACAAAAAGATCGCCAAAACCTCGAAACAAACTGAGAGCCTCTGTCAGAAACGATGTTCTCCGGGATACCATGCAAACGAACCACATGCTGGAAAAATAATGGCACCAAATCAGAGGAGGAAGGCAATTTAGACAAAGGTACCAAATGGACCATCTTAGAAAAGCGATCACAAACCACCCAAATGACCGACATCTTTTGAGAGAAGGGGAGATCCGAAATAAAATCCATAGAAATATGCGTCCAGGGCCTCTTCGGGACCGGCAAGGGCAAAAGCAACCCACTGGCACGAGAACAGCAGGGCTTAGCCCGAGCACAAGTCCCACAGGACTGCACAAAAGAACGCACATCCCGTGACAAAGACGGCCACCAAAAGGATTTAGCCACCAAATCTCTGGTACCAAAGATTCCAGGATGCCCAGCCAACACTGAACAATGAATCTCAGAGATAACTCTACTAGTCCATCTATCAGGGACAAACAGTTTCTCCGCTGGGCAACGGTCAGGTCTATCAGCCTGAAATTTTTGCAGCACCCGCCGCAAATCAGGGGAGATGGCAGACAAAATTACCCCCTCTTTGAGAATACCCGCCGGCTCAGGAACACCCGGAGAGTCAGGCACAAAACTCCTTGACAGGGCATCAGCCTTCACATTCTTAGAGCCCGGAAGGTACGAAACCACAAAATCAAAACGGGAGAAAAATAACGACCATCGAGCCTGTCTCGGATTCAACCAATTGGCAGACTCAAGATAAGTCAAATTCTTGTGATCTGTCAAGACCACCACGCGATGCTTGGCTCCCTCAAGCCAATGACGCCACTCCTCGAATGCCCACTTCATGGCCAACAACTCTCGATTACCAACATCATAATTGCGCTCAGCAGGCAAAAACATTCTAGAAAAGAAAGCACATGGCTTCATCACCGAGCCATCAGAACTTCTTTGCGACAAAACAGCCCCAGCTCCAATCTCAGAAGCATCAACCTCAACCTGAAACGGGAGCGAAACATCTGGCTGGCACAACACAGGGGCAGAAGAAAAACGACACTTCAACTCCTGAAAAGCCTCTACAGCTGCAGAAGACCAATTGACCACATCAGCACCCTTCTTGGTCAAATCAGTCAACGGTTTAGCAACACTAGAAAAATTAGCGATGAAGCGCCGATAAAAATTAGCAAAGCCCAGGAACTTTTGCAGGCTCTTCACAGATGTCGGCTGAGTCCAATCGTAAATGGCCTGGACTTTAACAGGGTCCATCTCGATAGTAGAAGGGGAAAAAATGAACCCCAAAAATGAAACCTTCTGAACTCCAAAGAGACACTTTGACCCCTTCACAAACAAGGAATTCGCACGAAGGACCTGGAACACCATTCTGACCTGCTTCACATGAGACTCCCAATCATCCGAAAAGACCAAAATATCATCCAAATACACAATCAGGAATTTATCCAGGTACTCTCGGAAGATGTCATGCATAAAGGACTGAAATACTGATGGAGCATTGGAAAGCCCGAATGGCATAACCAGGTACTCAAAATGGCCCTCGGGCGTATTAAATGCTGTTTTCCATTCATCGCCTTGTTTAATACGCACAAGATTATACGCCCCTCGAAGATCTATCTTGGTGAACCAACTAGCCCCTTTAATACGAGCAAACAAATCAGACAGCAACGGCAAAGGATACTGAAATTTGACTGTAATTTTATTGAGAAGGCGGTAATCAAAACAAGGTCTCAAAGAACCATCCTTCTTGGCCACAAAAAAGAACCCTGCTCCTAACGGTGATGACGACGGGCGAATATGGCCTTTCTCCAAGGATTCCTTTATATAACTCCGCATAGCGGCGTGTTCTGGCACAGATAAATTGAACAATCGGCCCTTAGGAAACTTACTACCAGGAATCAAATTAATTGCACAATCGCAATCCCTATGAGGAGGTAGGGCACTGGCTTTGGGCTCATCAAATACATCCCGATAATCTGACGAAAACTCTGGAACTTCAGAAGGAGTGGAAGACGAAATAGACAAAAATGGAACATCACCATGTACCCCCTGGCAACCCCAGCTGGACACAGACATAGATTTCCAGTCCAATACTGGATTATGGACCTGTAGCCATGCCAACCCCAAATGACCACATCATGCAGATTATGCAACACCAGAAAGCGGATATCCTCCTGATGTGCAGGAGCCATGCACATGGTCAATTGGGTCCAGTACTGAGGCTTATTCTTGGCCAAAAGCGTAGCATCAATTCCTCTCAATGGAATAGGATACTGCAAGGGCTCCAAGAAAAAACCACAGCGCCTAGCAAACTCCAAGTCCATCAAATTCAGGGCAGCGCCTGAATCCACAAATGCCATAACAGAATAGGATGACAAAGAGCAAATCAGAGTAACGGACAATAGAAATTTAGACTGTACCGTACCAATGGTGGCAGACCTAGCGAACCGCTTAGTGCGCTTAGGACAATCGGAGATAGCATGAGTGGAATCACCACAGTAAAAACGTAGCCCATTCCGACGTCTGTGTTCTTGCCGTTCAGCTCTGGTCAAAGTCCTATCACATTGTATAGACTCAGGCCCATGCTCAGATAGTACCGCCAAATGGTGCACAGCTTTACGCTCACGCAAGCGTCGATCGATCTGAATGGCCAAAGACATAGACTCATTCAGACCAGCAGGCATGGGAAATCCCACCATGACATCCTTAAGGGCTTCAGAGAGACCCTTTCTGAAGATTGCTGCCAGGGCACATTCATTCCACTGAGTGAGCACAGACCACTTTCTAAACTTCTGACAATATATCTCCGCTTCATCCTGACCCTGACAGCCAGATTTTCTCTGCCTGATCCACTGAATTAGGTTCGTCATAAAGTAATCCAAGCGCCAGGAAAAACGCATCAACATCACGCAATGCCGGATCTCCTGGCGCAAAGGAAAATGCCCAGTCTTGAGGGTCACCACGTAACAAAGAAATAATGATCTTTACTTGTTGAACAGGGTGACCTGAGGAGCGAGGTTTCAAGGCAAGAAACAATTTACAATTATTTTTGAAATTCAAGAACTTAGATCTATCACCAAAAAACAAATCAGGAATTGGAATCCTAGGCTCTGACATCGGATTCTGAACCACAAAATCTTGAATGTTTTGTACCCTTGTAGTGAGATTATCCATCAAAGAGGACAGACCTTGAATGTCCATGTCTACACCTGTGTTCTGAACCACCCAGATGTAAAGGGGAAAAGAGAGACAAAACACACTGCAAAGAAAAAAAAATGGTCTCAGAACTTCTCTTATCCCTCTATTGAGATGCATTAGTACTTTGGGCCACCTGTACTGTTATGACCTGGTGGTCAGGACAATAATGGACCTGATAGTTAAGAGCACACGGAATGACCTGATAGTTACTGATAATATAGGACGAGCTCTGGGACGTGGAAACTCTGCTGACCGCAATCCCTAATCCTATCACACACACTAGAAATAGCCGTGGATTGCTCCTAACGCTCCCTATGCAACTCGGCACAGCCTAAGAAACTAGCTAGCCCTGAAGATAGAAAAATAAAGCCTACCTTGCCTCAGAGAAATTCCCCAAAGGAAAAGGCAGCCCCCCACATATAATGACTGTGAGTAAAGATGAAAATACAAACACAGAGATGAAATAGATTTAGCAAAGTGAGGCCCAACTTACTGAACAGACCGAGGATAGGAAAGGTAGCTTTGCGGTCAGCACAAAAACCTACAAAAAGACCACGCAGAGGGCGCAAAAAGACCCTCCGCACCGACTCACAGTGCGGAGGCGCTCCCTCTGCGTCCCAGAGCTTCCAGCAAGCAAGACAACAAAACAAAATAGCAAGCTGGACAGAAAAATAGCAAACCAGAGAAAAACTAGCAGGCACTTAGCTTCTGCTGAGAAGACAGGTCACAAGAACGATCCAGGAGTGAACAAGACCAATACTGGAACATTGACAGGTGGCATGGAGCAAAGAACTAAGTGGAGTTAAATAGAGCAGCAGCTAACGAATTAACCTCGTCACCTGTGGAAGGAAACTCAGAAACACCCACAGCCACCAGAGGAATTCCATGGATAGAACCAGCCGAAGTACCATTCATGACCACAGGAGGGAGCCCAACAACAGAATTCACAACAGAGGAAGACCTGAGGGGTTGAGTGTGGAGGAGCAGGAAGGGAAGGAGCAAAGGAGAGGAACAGGGCTCAGAGGGGAATAGCGATAGGACACCCTCAGAGCTATAGCGCAGAAGTCAGGTACTGAGAGCCCGAAGCCTCAGTGGAACTGTACGACACTTGGCAGAACCAGAGGGCATAAGATCATACAGACATTGCCCACACCACACCTGAGACGCAGCAGCACCTGAGGAGCCCGGGGCATGATAGAGTCCCTGTATAACGGCTCAAGCTGCCCGTCATGCAGGTACCTGTCTCAGGACAGGGGGAATAGAGGACTCCGCAGAAAGCTTCAGGCAGCAGGGACTTCATATACAGCAGGCGCTAGTTGGAAACCGACCTCTACTGGAAGAAGGGCCATACCATCATCCGTGCCTGGTAACCTGGACTGTGGACTACTACAACTACAGTAAACCAGGTAAAGACTTACAACTTGTGTCTTTTACTCATTACCCGGCGTACACCATCATAACCATACACCTTAGGACCCCTGGGGACCCCGCTTCACCTGTGGGAAGTGTATCATCAGTGCTGCAATAACATCCCCCAGAGGACCCTTTTAACGCAGCGCTGGTCCCACTATTGACAGAACACCACAGGTGGCGTCACAACTTATAAACATTTTTCCCTTAAAAGACCTTTCCCCCTGTAATTGGACACCCAGAGCCATGGACCAGGTCGCAGCCACGTGACATTCCCTTTATGGCCGGGATCACACATACGCAAGATACGGCCGAGTCTCGCAGGTGAAAACCCAGCTCTGGCGCCGGCATTTGGGAGCGGAGGGCTGCGGCCAGACCTTGGAATCTCGCTGCCTGTCATGATGCCCTCGTCGGCCACATTTAATCCTGGCGTGTCGGCGCTGCACGCGCCGTGATTTGGCCAGTCATTTGGTCAGAACGCTAGGTTTAGAACTACAAATACCGGCATCCTCTTCTTAGACTTCCAGCCTATCGTGGTCACGTGATCTTACCCTTGTCACTTGCCTTGTACTTTAGAAGTAAACTACATATATGACGTGATGTACTACTAGTGTCGCTGTTGTATATGGTTAGATTTGTTATTGTCATTCGGTGTAGTGCTGAGTTATATTATGAATGTTATTACAGTTTTGCTTGCCCTGTGGAGGTGCCACCATAACTTTGTAGCTCTATCTGCAAGCACTTTTGACTACGTTTTAACACCTGTATGTTTATATGTCATAAAGTTTTTCTATTTGTTCAATTACGCCTCTGTTTATATGGTTGTTCCCTACCAGTATGTCATTGGAGTGTGGGAGAAAACCGGAAATAAACCCACACAAACACGGAGAGAACATACAAAGTCTTGCAGATGTTGTTCTAGCATACACAAAGGAAGTGATTATAAATCAGCTCTGTGTAATCACAAAATCTCCAAGATATTAATTTCAATTCTACCACTACAATACTGATCTTGTGTAGAAGAGAAAACAATAACATTGCTCCTATGTACAACAATAAAACCACTATAACACTGCTCCTATGTACAAGAATATAACTATTATAATACTGCTCCTTTGTACAAGAATATAACTACTATAATACTGCTCCTGTGTGCAAGAATATAACTACTGTAATACTGCTCCTATGTACAAGAATATAGCTACTATAATACTGCCCTCTATGTACAAGAATATAACTGCTATAATACTGTCCCCTGTGTACAAGAATATAACTATAATACCGCCCCTATGTACAAGAATATAGCTACTATAATACTGCCCCTATGTACAAGAATATAACTACTATAATACTGCCCCTATGTACAAGAATATAGCTACTACAATACTGCCCCTATGTACAAGAATATAACTACTATAATACTGCCCCTATGTACAAGAATATAGCTACTACAATACTGCCCCTATGTACAAGAATATAACTGCCATAATACTTCTATGGACAAGAATATAACTACTATAATACTGCCCCTATGTACAAGAATATAACTACTATAATACTGCCCCTATGTACAAGAATATGACTACTATAATACTGCCCCTATGTACAAGAATATAACTACTATAATACTGCCCCTATGTACAAGAATATAGCTACTACAATACTGCCCCTATGTACAAGAATATAGCTACTACAATACTGCCCCAATGTACAAGAATATAACTACTATAATACTGCCCCTATGTACAAGACTATAACTACTATAATACTGCCCCTATGTACAACAATATAACCACTATAATACTGTCCATATGTACAAGAATATAACTACCATAATACTGCTCCTATATACAAGAATATAACTACTATAATACTGCTCCCTATGTACAAGAATATAACTACTATAATACTGCTCCGATGTACAAGAATATAACTAATATAATACTGCTCCTATGTACAATAATATAACTACTATAATACTGCCCCTATGTACAAGAATACAACTACTATAATACTGCCCGCTATGTACAAGAATATAACTACTATAATACTGCTCCTATGTACAAGAATATAACTACTATAATACTGCCCCTATGTACAAGAATATAACTGCTATAATACTGCCCCTATGTACAAGAATATAACTACTATAATACTGCTCCCTATGTACAAGAATATAACTACTATAATACTGCTCCCTATGTACAAGACTATAACTACTATAATACTGCCCCCTATGTACAAGAATATAACTACTATAATACTGCCCCTATGTACAACAATATAACCACTATAATACTGTCCATATGTACAAGAATATAACTACCATAATACTGCTCCTATATACAAGAATATAACTACTATAATACTGCTCCCTATGTACAAGAATATAACTACTATAATACTGCTCCGATGTACAAGAATATAACTACTATAATACTGCCCCTATGTACAAGAATATAACTGCTATAATACTGCCCCTATGTACAAGAATATAACTACTATAATACTGCTTCCTATGTACAAGAATATAACTACTATAATACTGCTCCCTATGTACAAGACTATAACTACTATAATACTGCCCCCTATGTACAAGAATATAACTACTATAATACTGCTCCTATGTACAAGAATATAACTACTATAATACTGCCCCTATGTACAAGAATATAACTACTATAATACTGCCCGCTATGTACAAGAATATAACTACTATGATACTGCTCCTATGTACAAGAATATAACTACTATAATACTGCCCCTATGTACAAGAATATAACTGCTATAATACTGCTCCTATGTACAAGAATATAACTACTATAATACTGCCCGCTATGTACAAGAATATAGCTACTATAATACTGCCCCTATATACAAGAATATAGCTACTGTAATACTGCTCCTATGTACAATAATATAACTACTATAATACTGCCCCTATGTACAAGAATATAACTACTATAATACTGCCCGCTATGTACAAGAATATAACTACTATAATACTGCTCCTATGTACAAGAATATAACTATGTATAATACTGCTCCTATGTACAAGAATATAACTACTATAATACTGCCCCTATATACAAGAATATGGCTACTGTAATACTGCTCCTATGTACAATAATATAACTACTATAATACTGCCCCTATGTACAATAATATAACTACTATACTGCTACTATGTACAAGAATATAACTACTATTATACTGCCCGCTATGAAGCATGTTATGAAGGTTACATTCTGCAGTGGTCGGTGCATGTGATATGAGGAATGAAGTTGATGTGGACATACTGGTTTCTCAGCACTGTGTCGGGCCTTGGAGGGATGTTTTGTATACGGTGATATGTAAATATCTCCTGTAAATGTCACTGCTCTTCTATGAGTAGGCCGTGTACCACATGAGAGACTTGGATAAAGTGGCTCAATAGCACATTGGTATAACCCTTTTCCTCATATATAAGCTGTTATTCAGGTGGCAGTTTCCAGGGTCAGTGACATCTTTTCAATTGGAGTCAATTACAATGTTCGTTATCTCGCATGGTCTCCCTGCACCACCGCTCTCTGTTCTGTAGACCGCAGGTCACTTTAACCCTGCTGTCTACAGGACAGCAAAGGCGCCGACCCTGGCACAGAGCTTCAAAGTCCTGGTGCAGCTTCGCCATCGTGCAGTGCCGGGACTCTGACGTCTTGTGCATGCGTTGGCGCTATGGCGGTGCGTTGGTCCGCTCGAGCCTCGTTGGTGGAGTCCTCAGGATCCTGGATTCGATGAGTATATTATGTTTTTTTATTTTTAATTAATGCTTGTGCGGGATCATAAACAATGGCCTGATATATTAGGGAGTACTATGGGGGTCCTTATAAAGTGCTAGAACCTATCATTTAGTTTGGGGGCTACCATGAGGGCCATTATACAGTTTGGGGCTAAAGTGAGGGCCATTATACAGTATTGGAGCTAAAGAGGAGGCCATCATACAGTCTGAGGGCTAATGTGGGGACTACTGTGGGGACATTACACAATTATACAGTGTGGGGACCATTATGCAGTGTGGGTTCTACTGTGGGGATCATTATACTTTGTGAGGGCTTCTGTAGGGGTCATTATAGTTTGTTTTGGGAGAGCAGTGGGGACAACATACACTGCTCAAAAAATAAAGGGAACACTAAAATCCCACATCCTAGATATCACTGAATGAAATATTTCAGTTGCAAATCTTTATTCATTACATAGTCGAATGTGTTGAGAACAATAAAACCTAAAAATGATCAATGTAAATCACAACTAATATCCCACGGAGGTCTGGACTTGGAATGATGCTCAAAATCATAGCAGAAAATGAAGTTACTGGCTGATCTAAATTCAGTGGAAATGCCTCAAGACAAGGAAATGAAGCTCAGTAGTGTGTGTGGCCTCCACGTGCCTGTATGATCTCCCTACAACACCTGGGCATGCTCCTGATGAGGCGACGGATGGTCTCCTGAGGGATCTCCATCCAGACCTGGACTAAAGCATCTGCCAACTCCTGGACAGTCCGTGGTGCAACGTGACTTTGGAGGATGGTGCGAGACAAGATGTCCCAGATGTGTTCAATCTGATTCAGGTCTGGGGAATGGACGGGCCAGTCCATAGCTTCAATGCCTTCATCTTGCAGGAACTGCTGACACTCTCCAGTCATATTAGGTCTGGCATTGTCCTGCATTAGGAGGAACCCAGAGCCAATCGCATTAGCATATGGTCTCACAAGGAGTCTGAGGATCTCATCTCAGTAATGGCAGTCAGGCTACCTCTGGCAAGCACATGGAGGGCTGTGGGGCCCTCCAAAGAAATGCCACCACATACCATTACTGACCTACTGCCAAACTGGTCATGCTGAAGGATGTTGCAGGCAGCAGATCGCTCTCCACGGTGTCTCCAGCCTCTGTCACGTCTGTCACATGTGCTCAGTGTGAACCTGCTTTCACCTGTAAAGAGCACAGGGCGCCAGTGGCAAATTTTCCAATCCTGGTGTTCTGTGGCAAATGCCAAGTGTTCTGCACGGTGTTGGGCTGTGAGCACAACCCCCATCTGTGGACGTCAGGCACTTAAACCATCCTCATGGAGTCGGTTTCTAACCGTTTGTGCAGACACATGCACATTTGTGGCCTGCTGGAAGTCATTTTGCAGGGCTTGGCAGTGCTCCTCCTGTTCTTCCTTGCACAAAGGCTGAGGTAGAGGTCCTACTGCTGGGTTGATGCCCTCCTCTGGCCCCCTCCATGTCTCCTAGTGTACTGGCCTGTTTCCTGGTAGCGCCTCCAGCCTCTGGACACTACGCTGACAGACATAGCAAACCTTCTTTCCACAGCTCACATTGAGCCACTTGTGTGGGTTGTAGAGTCCGTCTCATGCTACCACGAGTGTGAAAGCACAACCAACATTCAAAAGTGACCAAAACATCAGCCAGAAAGCATTGGTACTGAGATGTGGTCTGTGGTCCCCACCTGCAGAACCACTCCTTTATTGAGTGTGTCTTGATAATTGCCAAATAATTTCCTGTTGTCTATTCCATTTGCACAACAGCATGTGAAACTTATTGTCAAACAGTGTTGCTTCCTAAGTGGACAGTGTGATTTCACAGAAGTTTGATTTACTTGGAGTTATATTCTGTTGTTTAAGTGTTCCCTTTATTTTTTTTGAGCAGTGTACTATGTACCGTATACAGGAGCTGTGGGCCCACAATACTATGTGTAGATGAGCTGTACATTGGGGAACTCAGGGGACATTATTAAATGATAAGTGGGCACTTATTATTGGCATAGGAGCACTCAGAGAAATGTGGTTGTTAAAGGGGCAAAATGGGAACACTGTTCTCTTGGGCATTTAAACAGGGCATTAGTATTTTGTAGGGGGCAATTTTACCATCTATAGGGCACAAATGAGGCATTACTATGTAAGGGGCACAGTCAGGCGCGGGCTGGGCTGGGTGGCAGAAATGCATATGCCCCCCGGGCCGGTGTTTAAGCAGCTGCACAGGGCCGCTGGAGGACTGGCAGTGACTAATACATAGTGCACCTGTAGTGCGCGGTGGTGTCATCCCGCCAGCAGCCCTGGCATGCAGGCTGCAGGGGTATGTGATGAGCAGGCTCCTATGCGCCACTGCCATTCTGAGGGAGAGAGCCAGCAGCCAAGATGAAAGATCAGCATACCGGAATACCGGCCTGTGTAGGCTGTGTATGCACGGAGCTCCGGCTTCTCCTGCTCTTATCTGCTATCCCGGCAGAGAAGGAAAGACGGGGGAGGTGCCGGGACAGTGCAGAGCTGTGAGCAGGAGAAACTGAAGAGCTGCACATGGACATCAGCCGCCCCTGCACCACAGAGGAGAGTGTGCGTGTGTGTGTGTATGAGGATAGTGTGTGATGTGTGTATGAGGAGAGTGTGTGTGATGTGTGTATGAGGAGAGTGTGTGATGTGTGTATGAGGAGAGTGTGTGTTGTGTGTATGAGGAGAGTGTGTGTTGTGTGTATGAGGAGAGTGTGTGATGTGTGTATGAGGAGAGTGTGTGTGATGTGTGTATGAGGAGAGTGTGTGATGTGTGTATGAGGAGAGTGTGTGTTGTGTGTATGAGGAGAGTGTGTGTTGTGTGTATGAGGAGAGTGTGTGATGTGTGTATGAGGAGAGTGTGTGTGATGTGTGTATGAGGAGAGTGTGTGATGTGTGTATGAGGAGAGTGTGTGTGATGTGTGTATGAGGATAGTGTGTGATGTGTGTATGAGGAGAGTGTGTGTTGTGTGTATGAGGAGAGTGTGTGTGATGTGTGTATGAGGAGAGTGTGTGATGTGTGTATGAGGAGAGTGTGTGTGATGTGTGTATGAGGATAGTGTGTGATGTGTGTATGAGGAGAGTGTGTGTTGTGTGTATGAGGAGAGTGTGTGTGATGTGTGTATGAGGATAGTGTGTGTGTTGTGTGTATGAGGAGAGTGTGTGTGATGTGTGTATGAGGATAGTGTGTGATGTGTGTATGAGGAGAGTGTGTGTTGTGTGTATGAGGAGAGTGTGTGTGATGTGTGTATGAGGAGAGTGTGTGATGTGTGTATGAGGAGAGTGTGTGATGTGTGTATGAGGAGAGTGTGTGATGTGTGTATGAGGAGAGTGTGTGTGATGTGTGTATGAGGATAGTGTGTGATGTGTGTATGAGGAGAGTGTGTGTTGTGTGTATGAGGAGAGTGTGTGTGATGTGTGTATGAGGAGAGTGTGTGATGTGTGTATGAGGAGAGTGTGTGATGTGTGTATGAGGAGAGTGTGTGTGATGTGTGTATGAGGAGAGTGTGTGATGTGTGTATGAGGAGAGTGTGTGATGTGTGTATGAGGAGAGTGTGTGTTGTGTGTATGAGGAGAGTGTGTGTGATGTGTGTATGAGGAGAGTGTGTGATGTGTGTATGAGGAGAGTGTGTGATGTGTGTATGAGGAGAGTGTGTGATGTGTGTATGAGGAGAGTGTGTGATGTGTGTATGAGGAGAGTGTGTGTGATGTGTGTATGAGGAGAGTGTGTGATGTGTGTATGAGGTAACTGGTGTGTGATGTGTGTAGGAGGAGAGTGTGTGATGTGTGTATGAGGAGAGTGTGTGTGATGTGTGTATGAGGATAGTGTGTGTGATGTGTGTATGAGGAGAGTGTGTGTTGTGTGTATGAGGAGAGTGTGTGTTGTGTGTATGAGGAGAGTGTGTGTGATGTGTGTATGAGGAGAGTGTGTGTGATGTGTGTATGAGGAGAGTGTGTGATGTGTGTATGAGGAGAGTGTGTGATGTGTGTATGAGGAGAGTGTGTGTGATGTGTGTATGAGGAGAGTGTGTGATGTGTGTATGAGGTAACTGGTGTGTGATGTGTGTATGAGGAGAGTGTGTGATGTGTGTATGAGGAGAGTGTGTGATGTGTGTATGAGGATAGTGTGTGATGTGTGTATGAGGAGAGTGTGTGTTGTGTGTATGAGGAGAGTGTGTGTGATGTGTGTATGAGGAGAATACAAAAGAAATGGCCGACAGCACTCACAACCTGGA
Source organism: Ranitomeya imitator (assembly GCF_032444005.1). NCBI lineage: Eukaryota > Metazoa > Chordata > Amphibia > Anura > Dendrobatidae > Ranitomeya > Ranitomeya imitator. The sequence continues at coordinate 660,160,287 of NC_091282.1, forward strand.
GCGCCCGTCCAGGTCCAGGGAACCCACCAGGACCACAGAAGATTCAGGCAATAGAAAGACAGCGCTCCATCCGGGTGTAAAGTCCAAACAAATGAGTTTATTGAGCCATCAAACAGCAACGTTTCGACCCAGAGGGTCTTTGTCAAGCATAACACTCAGTGCACAGGTGCGGCTTTAAATAGTGTGTGTGCCACGCAGGGCACCAATCACCATCAAGCCGCCCCTTTAACATATTTAACATATAATAAAAAGTACAAAATAGACATCAAACATATACATATTAAAAGTTTCCATCCATCAGTATCAGCAATCCGTGTGGCAGATCGATATTGCCCTGTAACATAAATATACAAAAGTAAATAAAGAACCATAAGCAGTTAACTTCCGGTCTCAGGGTCACCATTATGCCGTTTATCCAATCCCCCGGAGTCCACATGGCTACCTGTAAACAAAGGAGAGCCAATGAGCTCCAAACTTCCATACACTCCATGCTAGCACCAATCATCAGCAACAGGAAATCACCTCGGACCAATCCAAGGGTTCCCATCAGGCTCAAAACCTCCCCCGTTACCTAAAACGTCACTGCAAAGGAGTTACGGCCACCATCTAGAGCCCCACGGCGCAACAGCAAGGCGGCGCATGCGCAGCCCCGCCGTGTACAGAACCACCCCCAGCTGGAGCGCGTCACTGACAAGGAGTCCCGGCCACCATCTGGAGCCCCGCGGCGCAACACCTAGGGGACGCACGCGCACTACCGCCCGGACCAGCCCCCACACGTCACCGTCTTAGGAACCGCCCCCAGCCAGAGCGCGTCATGCGTCCACATCCAGAGACGCCCGAAAAGACCAAAATTGGTTACCAAGGAGACCGAAACCATGAACCACATGGCCGCTAACCAGGTCTCCACAGGGCAGCATTCAGAACACACAAGCGCCCAACTATCAGGACCAACTCCCTGTCTAATGCTGCGCCAGTGAACCGAACGCAACATACATATACCTCATGTGACCAATAGACCACATTAGAGGCAATAATAAAAGCCAGATAACAGTTAGCACAAACCTCATGGTACAAAAAAATGGAACACAACAAACCAGATATTTGATTCAGGGGAAATACCATAAAACTACATAATGACCTTAATATAGAAATGTACAAGGCTCTATACTTATCAATCCAAATATCTATACAAGGCATATCACAAAACCATGTAATAACTATATACACCTCAGGAACATTTCTTTTATATATAATATAATAGACCACCATAAAACAGTCGAGAAAACCCCAACAAGGGGAGTCGAACGAAATCCCACATTTATACAGTTGACCATTACTACATCACTCCAATAAGACCCGTCCTCCTGGCAGACGACTGTAGCAGACATAGTCTAGAACAGAAAAAGACACACAAAGTCGTATCCAACCTCACCACCTCATACAGATGACGGAAAACATTTAAAAACAAAAACCAATGACATTGCCCCACAAATCTAGCGAACACAGGTATGTAAGTTAAAATCAATATTCAAACCCTTAGGTTGCAGTGATTCCAGGGTATAAATCCACCGAAGTTCCTTTTGTTTAAGAATTTGTAACCTATTGCCCCCTCTTCTCAGTACAGGGACGCTATCAATTACCCTAAACCTTAATTGGTTTACTGAATGTCTGTTTTCCAAAAAATGTTTAGGGACTGGTAATTCCGTTAAACCCGTCCTTATAGTGCTCTTATGTTTATTGATGCGTGACCTCACCTCCATGGTTGTTTCACCAACATAAGTGAGTCCGCACGGGCACACAATCATGTATACAACATAGCTTGAAGCACAGGTATACCTGTCCTTTAAAAAAATCTTTTTCCCAGTTTGGGGATGGTAAAAAAATTCTCCTTTCAGCATGTTGTTACAACAGGAGCAGCCTAAACATGGAAAATTTCCATATTTGACTGCACTTAGGGTACTTTGGATCAAATTTTTAGAAGTCCCTATATCCGATTTGACAAGTTTATCTTTAAGATTGCGACCCCTTCTGTATGACATTATGGGGTATGTTTCAAAATTAGGAACAGACGGAAGACCCCGCTGCAACAAAGTCCAATGTTTCCTCAGAATATTACCAATACGGTTGCTCACTGTATTATAAGTAGATACAAAAGGAATTCGCTCACCTGTTGAATTGACCCGAACTTTATTTCGAATACTCGCACGAGAGCAGCTAGCAGCTTTACTCCTATACCTAGCCACCTCCCTCGCTGGGTATCCTCTTGAAATAAATTTCCTACTCATTTCATCGAGTCTACTGTCCACTCGCTCCTCATCAGACACAATCCTCCTCACCCTTAATAGTTGACTCCAGGGGAGGGAACTCACCATTTTCCTGGGATGATTACTGTCAAAGGCTAACAGCCCATTCCTGTCCGTCTCCTTGACAAAAATATCTGTACCCAGTCTATCGCCACATTTATACACTAACGTGTCAAGGAACTGTACCTGTGTAGTCGAATGTGTTAGGGTAAACTGTAGCTCAGGATATATCAAATTCAGGGCCCCATGAAAGTCCTCCAACTCCTCTATAGTCCCCTCCCATACCAGAAAAATATCATCGATATATCGCCACCAGGCTCTGACGTGGCGCCAGTAGATGGAACTGTACACAAACTCATCCTCAAGCACCGCCATAAAGATGTTGGCATAAGTGGGGGCCACATTGGACCCCATGGCGGTGCCCCTCAATTGCAAGAAAAACTCATCCCCAAATAGAAGAAAATTCCGCCCGAGGATGAATTCGAGCAATGTGAGGACGAGCCGTGCACACTCTGGGGCCACGTCAGAGCCTGATAGCACACAAGAAACAGCCTCCAGTCCCCTATTATGTTCAATGGACGTGTATAGCGATACCACATCAAATGAGGCTAAAATGGTGGTCTCAGAGACGGTCAAATCATCAATTTTATCCAGGAAGTCACCCGTATCACGAATATACGACCGTGCTGATGTTGCATATGGTCTCAATACCCGATCCAAGAAAATGGCCGCATTGCTAAAGAGGGAACCTCTCCCCGAGACGATCGGTCGTCCCGGGGGATTGTACAAGTCCTTATGTATCTTCGGCAATACGTATATTACCGGGACCACCGGAGCCTCAATAATCAGAAATTCCGACAGCTTGTGGTCAATGAGTCCCGAGGCCAGGGAGTCACTGACCACAAGCTGTAGTTCCCTTTGGAAACGAAAAGAAGGATTACACGTCAGTCTCTCATATACAGCCCCATCATCTAATTGTCTTAGAATCTCTGCCTTATATTTGTTACTGTCCATTACTACTACCGCCCCGCCTTTATCGGCTGGTTTGATTGTTATTGAGGTATTGTCAGCCAAGGCCCTCAATGTCTCTCTTTCCATAGATGATAAATTATGAACTGAAATAGATTTAAAGTCCCTCTTCAATTTTTCAATGTCTCTGTGTACCAGGTCGATGTATGACTCCACAAAATGATTCCTAGAGGGTGGTTGAAAATTGCTCCTGCAGTACAAACCTACCCCTCTCAAAGTAAAACCCTTCCCAGCACTATCCATAGAAGTACCAGGGGTCTCACTCTGTTCAAGTTTCTCAGAAAAAAAAGTAGATAGTCTTAATCGTCTGAAGAAGGCCTGTAAATCCACCTCTAACGCAAACCAGTCAGGGCTACTTGAGGGACAAAATGACAACCCCCAGGAGGATAGTGTGTGTTGTGTGTATGAGGAGAGTGTGTGTTGTGTGTATGAGGAGAGTGTGTGTGATGTGTGTATGATGATAGTGTGTGATGTGTGTAGGAGGAGAGTGTGTGATGTGTGTATGAGGAGAGTGTGTGTGATGTGTGTATGAGGAGAGTGTGTGATGTGTGTATGAGGAGAGTGTGTGTTGTGTGTATGAGAGTGTGTGTTGTGTGTATGAGGAGAGTGTGTGTGATGTGTGTATGAGGATAGTGTGTGATGTGTGTATGAGGATAGTGTGTGTGATGTGTGTATGAGGATAGTGTGTGATGTGTGTATGAGGAGAGTGTGTGATGTGTGTATGAGGAGAGTGTGTGTGATGTGTGTATGAGGAGAGTGTGTGATGTGTGTATGAGGATAGTGTGTGTTGTGTGTATGAGAGTGTGTGTTGTGTGTATGAGGAGAGTGTGTGTTGTGTGTATGAGGAGAGTGTGTGATGTGTGTATGAGGATAGTGTGTGATGTGTGTATGAGGAGAGTGTGTGTTGTGTGTATGAGGAGAGTGTGTGATGTGTGTATGAGGAGAGTGTGTGTGATGTGTGTATGAGGAGAGTGTGTGTGATGTGTGTATGATGATAGTGTGTGATGTGTGTATGAGGAGAGTGTGTGATGTGTGTATGAGGTAACTGGTGTTTGATGTGTGTATGAGGATAGTGTGTGTGATGTGTGTATGAGGATAGTGTGTGTGATGTGTGTATGAGGATAGTGTGTGATGTGTGTATGAGGAGAGTGTGTGATGTGTGTATGAGGAGAGTGTGTGTGATGTGTGTATGAGGAGAGTGTGTGATGTGTGTATGAGGATAGTGTGTGTGATGTGTGTATGAGGATAGTGTGTGTGATGTGTGTATGAGGAGAGTGTGTGTTGTGTGTATGAGGAGAGTGTGTGATGTGTGTATGAGGAGAGTGTGTGTGATGTGTGTATGAGGAGAGTGTGTGTGATGTGTGTATGAGGATAGTGTGTGATGTGTGTATGAGGAGAGTGTGTGATGTGTGTATGAGGTAACTGGTGTGTGATGTGTGTATGAGGATAGTGTGTGATGTGTGTATGAGGAGAGTGTGTGTTGTGTGTATGAGGAGAGTGTGTGTGATGTGTGTATGATGATAGTGTGTGATGTGTGTAGGAGGAGAGTGTGTGATGTGTGTATGAGGAGAGTGTGTGTGATGTGTGTATGAGGAGAGTGTGTGATGTGTGTATGAGGAGAGTGTGTGTTGTGTGTATGAGAGTGTGTGTTGTGTGTGTGATGTGTGTATGAGGATAGTGTGTGATGTGTGTATGAGGATAGTGTGTGTGATGTGTGTATGAGGATAGTGTGTGATGTGTGTATGAGGAGAGTGTGTGATGTGTGTATGAGGAGAGTGTGTGTGATGTGTGTATGAGGAGAGTGTGTGATGTGTGTATGAGGATAGTGTGTGTTGTGTGTATGAGAGTGTGTGTTGTGTGTATGAGGAGAGTGTGTGTTGTGTGTATGAGGAGAGTGTGTGATGTGTGTATGAGGATAGTGTGTGATGTGTGTATGAGGAGAGTGTGTGTTGTGTGTATGAGGAGAGTGTGTGATGTGTGTATGAGGAGAGTGTGTGTGATGTGTGTATGAGGAGAGTGTGTGTGATGTGTGTATGAGGATAGTGTGTGATGTGTGTATGAGGAGAGTGTGTGATGTGTGTATGAGGTAACTGGTGTGTGATGTGTGTATGAGGATAGTGTGTGTGATGTGTGTATGAGGATAGTGTGTGTGATGTGTGTATGAGGATAGTGTGTGATGTGTGTATGAGGAGAGTGTGTGATGTGTGTATGAGGAGAGTGTGTGTGATGTGTGTATGAGGAGAGTGTGTGATGTGTGTATGAGGATAGTGTGTGTTGTGTGTATGAGAGTGTGTGTTGTGTGTATGAGGAGAGTGTGTGTTGTGTGTATGAGGAGAGTGTGTGTGATGTGTGTATGAGGATAGTGTGTGATGTGTGTATGAGGAGAGTGTGTGTTGTGTGTATGAGGAGAGTGTGTGATGTGTGTATGAGGAGAGTGTGTGTGATGTGTGTATGAGGAGAGTGTGTGTGATGTGTGTATGAGGATAGTGTGTGATGTGTGTATGAGGAGAGTGTGTGATGTGTGTATGAGGTAACTGGTGTGTGATGTGTGTATGAGGATAGTGTGTGATGTGTGTATGAGGAGAGTGTGTGTTGTGTGTATGAGGAGAGTGTGTGATGTGTGTATGAGGAGAGTGTGTGTGATGTGTGTATGAGGATAGTGTGTGATGTGTGTATGAGGAGAGTGTGTGATGTGTGTATGAGGAGAGTGTGTGTGATGTGTGTATGAGGAGAGTGTGTGTGATGTGTGTATGAGGATAGTGTGTAATGTGTGTATGAGGAGAGTGTGTGATGTGTGTATGAGGAGAGTGTGTGTTGTGTGTATGAGGAGAGTGTGTGTGATGTGTGTATGAGGATAGTGTGTGATGTGTGTATGAAGAGAGTGTGTGATGTGTGTATGAGGAGAGTGTGTGTTGTGTGTATGAGGAGAGTGTGTGTGATGTGTGTATGAGGATAGTGTGTGATGTGTGTATGAGGAGAGTGTGTGATGTGTGTATGAGGTAACTGGTGTGTGATGTGTGTATGAGGATAGTGTGTGATGTGTGTATGAGGAGAGTGTGTGTTGTGTGTATGAGGAGAGTGTGTGATGTCTGTATGAGGAGAGTGTGTGTGATGTGTGTATGAGGATAGTGTGTGATGTGTGTATGAGGAGAGTGTGTGATGTGTGTATGAGGAGAGTGTGTGTGATGTGTGTATGAGGAGAGTGTGTGTGATGTGTGTATGAGGATAGTGTGTGATGTGTGTATGAGGATAGTGTGTGATGTGTGTATGAGGAGAGTGTGTGTTGTGTGTATGAGGAGAGTGTGTGTGATGTGTGTATGAGGAGAGTGTGTGTGATGTGTGTATGAGGATAGTGTGTGATGTGTGTATGAGTAGAGTGTGTGATGTGTGTATGAGGTAACTGGTGTGTGATGTGTGTATGAGATAACGCATGTGTGTGAGCTGCGTGCGTGTGTGTGTGAGCTGCGTGCGCGTGTGTGTGAGCTGCGTGCGCGTGTGTGTGAGCTGCGTGCATATGTATGTGTGTGTGTGTGTGAGAGCTACGTGCCTGTGTGTGTGAGAGCTGCGTGCGTGTGTGTGAGAGCTGCGTGCGTGTGTGTGAGAGCTGCGTGCGTGTGTGTGAGAGCTGCGTGCATGTATGTGTGAGGGCTGCATGTGTGTGTGAGAGATGCGTGCATGTGTGTGTGAGAGCTGCGTGCGTGTGTGTGTGAGCTGCATGTGTGTGTCATTATACAGTGGGCTTGTGCGTGTGCCTGTCATTATACATTGGGGCTGTACGTGTGTGTCATTATACAGTGGGGCTGTGTGGGTATGTCATTATACAGTGGGGCTGTGCGTGTGTGTATCATTATACAGTGGGGCTGTGGGTGTGTGTCATTATACAGTGGGGCTGTGCATGTGCCTGTCATTATACAGTGGGGCTGTGTGTGTGTCATTATACAGTGGGGCTGTGCGTGTGTGTGTGTGTCATTATACAGTGGGGCTGTGAGTGTGCCTGTCATTATACAGTGGGGCTGTGCGTGTGCCTGTCATTATACAGTGGGGCTGTGCATGTGCCTGTCATTATACAGTGGGGCTGTGCGTGCGTGTGTGTCATTATACAGTGGGGCTGTGTGTGTCATTATACAGTGGGGCTGTGTGTGTGTCATTATATAGTGGGGCTGTGCATGTGTGTCATTATACAGTGGGGCTGTGCATGAGTGTGTGTCATTATACAGTGGGGCTGTGTGTGTCATTATACAGTGGGGCTGTGTGTGTGTCATTATACAGTGGGGCTGTGTGTGTGTCATTATACAGTGGGGCTGTGTGTGTGTCATTATACAGTGGGACTGTGCGTGTGTCTGTCATTATACAGTGGGGCTGTGCGTGTGTGTGTGTGTCATTGGTGCATTCACTCTGTAATTCTTTGGACTGCAGACTTGTGCTTCTCACATTGCTGGCAGTGCTGTGGTCATTTGGCGGGTGTGTGGCTGTAAGTTTGTGATTTGCATACATGCGGTCACATGCCGACTAGACTTGCATGGCCTAATGCAACTGTATTGAACAAGGCCAAAAACAGTCTAGTCGAAATGTGGCTGGGAATATATATATCGCATGCTTGCAGTCACAAGACCACCTGTTGCCGTCACCAGAGAATCTTCACAGCGCACGATATGAGGATTCACACATAGTGTCTGTAGACATGTAGCATAAGATCCGACAACCCCTTTAAGGATGAGCCGCTACTCATGGGCCACTGCTGTGTGCTTGCCCCCCAGTCCAAAATTTGCCAGTCAGCCCCTGGGCACAGTGGTGGCATTATTATATGGGACAGTAAGAGGAGCCGTTATTGTACCACACAGCAGGTGCAGTAATATGGACACTTACAGCAGCAGCGCTCAGAATTGTGGTATCAGCAGGATGAGGAGTTTGTGCAGGTTAGGGATAGATGGGGACGGTGCCAGAAATGTGAGAATTCAGATGTGTCTCTGTGCTGTAATCTCTGCAGCTTAGTCCTGGCTGGAGATGTCGGTCTGGGCCAGAAAGAACATCAGCCGTAAGTCACCATCTATAACTGCGCTGTGATCTCTTACATGTTCTGCAGCACTGATATCTACCACTATATGTCACCATATGGCGGTAATATCAGTGTGCCACCATAGTTGTAAGCAGGGTTACAAGTTAGGGGCCCACTCTGATGTTTTTTCCCCTCCTGCAGGCTGATCTCCTGGCCATGGTTGCTTCTTGGTTGATATAAACGTTCCCAATGAGGCTGATGAGATGGTCCATCAACCCATATCCTTCATGGTATTCCAAAGTGTCTGGTGATCAACAAATGCGAAGACTTCGCTGTAATCGATGAATAAAAGCTAGACCTCCTTTGCCCTTTTCCATTATTCAGCTAATGTTAGGCATCACATCTCTCCTGAATCAAGCCTCTTCCTCTGGCAGCTCTTGGTCAAACTAAGGCTGTAACTGTAATTAAGATGTTTTATATCATACTTTATTATGGCTCTATCTTTTATTATATTCTTCTACTACATCAGCTTATTACATTGTGACTTATATTGTTACACCTTTTCATTACTTACCGTAATTTCATGTCATATTTTATATCGTTATGCCAAGATCATTTGTGTAAAGTAGATCTAAATGAGTTTAGGATATTTTACATTGTGTTATTACGTTTTTATTGTCCATTGCTTTGTTACATCAGATTGCAGAGACGCTTTTGTTCCCTTCAGGATTCTTTACAGTCATGGAGGTGACACCTTGCAGCGAATCTGCTCTGTTCCAGATTCAGTCAGTTCCAGACACGGACATGATTTCTTAGAACGAGTAATGAAATATTCGCCCCTCCCAGCGCTCTCTGCAGCTTTTTAAGTGCTTTGCTTTTTAGCCATTATTCATTATATATGCTGATATAATGGTTGATGCTGATTTCCCAAAACACAAAGTATGAATAAGATAACAGATACTTACATCCACAAAATCTGCAAAATAATAGTAATACCGCCATATAGTGGTGGTGGTAATAATACTACAATACTAAGACTACCATTTCTATATCTATATATATAATCGTCTAAGGGGAACTTCCGTCTGTTTGTCTGCCTGTCACGGAAAGCCCGTGTCGCTGATTGGTCGCCCCCTCCTACTCTCTGTCAGTGCCCCCTCCAGTCAGCGCTCACACAGGGTTAATGGCTGCGTTACACCGCATTATGCTGCGGTGTAACGCAGTCCGTTAACGCTGATATTATCCCTGTGTGACCAACTTTTTACTATTGATGCTGCCTATGCAGCATCAATAGTAAAAAGAGCTAATGTTAAAAATAATTTCCCGCTCCTCGCGACGCTCCGGGCCAGGCATTGCGGTCTCGCGAGATGATGATGTAGAGGTCTCGCGAGACCACTATGTCATCATCTCGCGAGACCGCAATGCATTCTTGGGACCGGAGCGTCGCGAGGAGCATTGCTAAGGCTACGTTCACATTAGCGTCATGCGACGCAGCGTCGCCGACGCAACGCACGACGCATCGGAAACGCACGCAAAAACGCACCTTTTTTGACGCAAGCGTCGGACGGATGCATCGTAAAACGCAGCGTTTTTGGTGCGTTTTTGTTGCGTTTTTACAAAAAACGCAGCGTTTTACGACGCATGCGTTGTCAAACACTGATTAGATCTTTACACACAATTTAGTGTCTAGACACTAGATAACACCACCAATGAATAGAAGAGGGTGGGTCTAGTGTCTAGACAATCGATAATGCCACCAATGGGTAAATGGGGGTGGGTATTAATGTAATAGTGGTATATATACCCCGGCATAGATTATTTCCAACCATAGAGCATCAAGATGGATTGTTCCATGGAGAGTATCTACCTCAATTTTCAGCTGGAATTAGCCCTTGCTATTGCTTATGCTATTGCCTGTCATGAACAGAGGAAAAGAGACAAACTACGGAGAAGGAGTCGTCGGCGTTTTTGGCTACACCCTATAGTGGAAGTCCGAGAGAGTCGTGGAGCCTACCATTGTCTGGCGAATTAAATGAGAACCAGGACAAATACTTTGAATACACCAGGATGTCAAAAGACAGCTTCCGATATCTGCTGCGTCTGGTGAAAGGAACCATTTCCAGGCAGGACACGCAGCTCCGTAAATTGATTTCCCCTGAGGAACGTCTGCTGGTGACTCTACGGTACGTAATGGAATGTGAAGGATTTATATGTTCTTGCCATTTTTTAAAGTAACGTGTTTTTGTTTTGTGGGGTGGGGGGATTGTTATTAAAAATGAAAAATTCTTTCATAACAATTTTATTAATTATATTTATTTATTTTTCTTCTTGTCAGTTTCCTGGCTACCGGAGAGACATTGAGATCACTGCATTTCCAGTTTCGGATTGGAGTCTCAACACTGTCGGGTATTATTGCCGACACTTGCCGCGCATTGTGGGACAACCTCCGGGAGGAATTTTTACCCATCCCTACAAGAGAAATATGGCTTGCCAACGCCCAAAAATTTGAACAAGTGTGTTCTTTCCCTAACTGTATTGGAGCCGTGGATGGGAAGCACATTAGGATTACCAAGCCTTCAAGAAGTGGATCTCTTTTTTTTAATTATAAAAAATACTTTTCCACCGTGCTGATGGCAATTGCAGGTGCGGACTGCAGGTTTCTCGCTGTGGACATTGGAGCGTTTGGTCGTGCAAATGATTCACGGACATTTAAGGAGTCTGATATGGGCCGAAGATTGTACAATAACAATTTTAATTTCCCCCATCCACGACCTCTTCCCAACACCGACGGCCCAGCTCTGCCATTTGTTGTTGTTGGTGATGAGGCTTTTCAAATGAGTGGCAACCTACTTAAACCTTACTCAAGTCGTGGGTTGGACCGCACCAAAACTATATTTAATTATAGACTGTCCAGGGCCAGAAGAACTGTGGAGTGCGCCTTTGGCATCCTGGTCTCCAAATGGCGTATCTTAGGATCCGCCATAAATTTGAAAATTGAGACAGTGAATGAGGTGGTGAAGGCGTGTGTGGTTCTCCACAATTTTATTATTGATAAAGAGAGAGTCAACGTGGAACTCGATGAACCCATACAAAATCCATTGCCTGATTATCAAGCTCATCCTCTGCGGACAACTGTGGAGATTGCTCATATGAGGGACCAATTTGCTGCATACTTTGTTTCTGATGTTGGCCGTGTTTCATGGCAAGATCAAATGGTTTAATTCTTCGTGTTATTATGATGTCATGTAAACACTGTGGAGTCCATGTCATTTAACCATACTATGTATGGTTATTGTTAAAATGTCCCCTGATTGTATAATGCGTTGTGTTTTGAAATAAAGTTCTTGTGCCTTTCCGTTTTCACCAAACAAATCTCCCATACGTTTTTCCATAGTAATAGAATTGTAAAATCCAATTTTATTGAAAGTAATGTGTGTCACACAAAATTTGTGTGTTCCATAGTTTTGACGTATAATTACATAATCGGCTCCCACCTTGTCAACCATTTTTAATCCTGCAGACTATTTGCATATGGAACCAGGCTAGACAAGGAGGGAGACGATCATGTTTGCAAAACTCTACAGAGTTAACACTATTGTACTCAGGATGATAGAATTTGTCCAGAGTCAAATAGTGGCGACACTGTGAACATTGCTTCCACCTCACCTGACCAATATTCTTAAGGTACATTAATAAAACTATTACCCAACGATACCGACCAGTGATACGACTGGACCGAGATCGTTGTTTAGTTGTCGCGTGGTTGCTGGAGAGCTGTCACACAGACAGCTCTTCAGCGACCAAAAAAGAGCAAGTCCCGTGTAATCTGGGTAATGTTATGAAGCGCTTTGCCACACTCACGATGTTTACCATTGTAAATGTAATTTTAAAAAATACAAAAAAACCTTACACTCCGGTGTGTGAAACGTCCATCGCCGTCAACTTCCCGTACTGTGGCAGCCCTAAAGCACAGCACAGCGTTTATTATTAAGTCAACGGTGTGCTCAGCTTTACGGGCGGGAATCACAGTGTCAGTGCGGAAAGATGACGGCGAGGGACGTGGTAGACACCTTTTTATATTTGTGGGGTATTGTTCACTTTTTATTTGACTGTTTAAAACACTGCGCTAGTAACCCAATATTCCCTTGTTTAACACAAAGACATCGCTGGATCGGTCGAAACTCGCCGATCCAACAATGACAGCGTCTGATCAGTTACCCAAAAAAAATTCAAAATCATTCGCTGACACCAAAAAACTCACAGCAGGGGCTCAATCGTTTTACGATTTCAGAAAAGATAACGTTGGTTACACACAAAAACCAACTTTATCTATACTGAAATTGTGGTGTGATGGTACATTGTAAACTTGACATATTGAGCAATGCTGTTTGTGTTTGTAACATCTGAGTACAATGAGCGACAGCCCTATAAAACAATGAAATAAACAAATTGATAAATATTGTCAGACATTGCACATCAGGTGTTACAAAGACAAGATTTGTGTATACGGCGCAAGGTGTGATTTGGTGCAAACTTTATTTGAGACAATAAAAACTAATTTTTTTTTTTAAAAATAACATTTATTTAGGGTACAAAAAAAAAAAATTGGGAAATGTTACTAGGGGGTACCAACATCCGCAATTAAAGGGGATTGATATCCCACACTTTTTGGGGGTGTTGAGGAGACCGAGGAGGAGGACGAGGGGGAGGAAGCAGCATACTCTATGACACTAGACGGGATGCCGACATCAATCCAGGTAGTGGATGGTGGCGAGATTAGCAAAGCAGGAGGTGAGGGAGGGAGGAGGGACGACCAGTGTCCTTGGCTGGCTACTCCGGCTCCGGGTAGACCCAGGCTGTGATGGTGTACTCCTTGTAGACCCAGGCTGGGTACTGGGTGTACTCCGTGTAGACCCAGCCTGGGTACTTGGTGTGCTCCGGGTCGACCCGGGGTGTTTTCTGGTGGTACTTTTGGGAGCAGCCATAGCCAAGGTCGTAGTACTTGTCGTCGTCGTCTTCTTCTTCTTTTTCCTCCTCTCTCCCTCTGGGTGTGGGTCGGCATCCCGTCTGTGTCCCCTTGAAGGTCTGTCAGGCTCTGAACTTTGGGGCTCTGTTCTGTGGTGGCGGTGGCGGTGGCCCTCGGCACGCGGAGCTCTGTGGTGGTGCTCTGCAGCAGGAGTCGGAGTCATGGCAGCCAGCGATGGTACTGCGGGCATATTTGTCGCTGACTGCATGACCCGAGCCTGCTGCAGAGCACTGACATATACATTGTTGCGGCCCTGCATGACCGAAATCTGGAGTTCCGGCGTAAGATGTTCAACCATGCCGTTGTGAATGGCAGTAAAAAAATGTTTGGCCGGCCTCGAGAGATCCGTTTCGATGTTTTCAAGACGCCGTTCGATATTGCACATTTTATCGCACAGCGCCTTGAAACCATTCTGAAATACGGTGCTCAGATGTAAAAATTCGGGCATGGGCGCCCTGTCCAAGGCCCGCTGATGCTGTCGGGAAGACCCAAAGGAAGGAGCGACAGAGGCCTCGGCCAGGGGAACATCTGATGGACCGGCTGCCGGTTCGCCAGATTGTGGTGGTGCAGACCTGCTCTCGCTGTGGGATGGCTGCGACTGTTCAGATGGCGCTTCACAAAGGACCGCTCCAGAGGGTCGGACAGTCTCGCGGGTGCTGCTGTGTGTTCTGTGAAAACATAAGGAAACCATTAGTATACTAAATATCACATTTCACATGCGTCATTAATTAACTTTATCGCCAGGTATCCATTGCCGCCATTAATATTAACCTATTTTTAATATTGACACTGCATATGCACCATCAATATTAAAAAAAAAGGTATTTATTTAATTCACAATAGTCACCCATGGTTGTGGTTTGCAACGCCAGACAATTATGCTTACGTTGGAACTGCCATGACGTCACGGTCATGTGACCGAGACGTCATCACAGGTCCTGCGAGCTGATCAACCATGGGAACATAACCTGCTTTGCAGTGGAATGTATGCCGTATCTATTATATTTTACTTTTTTGTGTATAAAAAAATCGGGGATACACCTGGATAGCCACTATACTACTACACTATTAAATATTGGCTGGGCATGGCCAATCTACTATCTTTCTGTGTTCTGTATACTTCAGATTTCAGTGAAATTGCTAGTAAGTCAAGCTCAACATTGTAGTAATCCCAGAAGGGAGCCGCTGTGTCAAGTGTGAGAAGACCAGAAATGAATAAAAAATTCTAGGTCAACGAGGCGTGAAAAGTAAAAACAAAATACGTTATTCACTTCAATCATAAGCAGAGGATGAAACATCTGCACAATACAATAAAAACACTATCTACGCGTTTCAGGTCTGATGTTCCCTGTCACCTGAAACGCGTAGATAGTGTCTATTGTATTGTGCTGATGTTTCATCCTCTGCTTATGATTGAAGAGGATAAAAGTATGTATTTTTTATTTTTCACGCCTCGGTGAGCTTTCCTTTTTTTCTTCATTTCTATACTTTGTACTTGCCAAAATAAATGGCTGGGCAATAAGCTACGTGGCTGGAATGTAGTATGTGAATATGCATGTTGTAAAAACTAGGTGTGTGCATAGGTACTATACTTACTCTCTGCTTTCAAGGACCGGTCGCAGGAACTGCAGTATACGGTTATACTTGTACACCGAGGTCCTTGAAGCGGCAGCACCACTACGAGTCTGTCCCTCCTTTTTCAGGCCCCTCCGGAAGCGGTCCTTCATGGAGCGCCATCTGGTCTTCAATTGTTTAACTGTGTATAAATTGAAAAAATAAAAAAGGTTTTAGATAATATATTGAAAACGATTACGCAACCGTGTGCAATCCCAATAGAAGACATCACTGACGGTTGTGTAATCCTGGCATGATGGGTCACAGCAGCATTTTGTAAATACTTACGGAAACTAGTTTTGGCCTTTGGTGAAGCGCTGTCGAAGCCATCCCACAGCGATTGTGCCACCTCTATCCACAGACGCCGCAATATGCCCTGGTCCGCGTGCCGGGGGTCACGGCTGTCCCACAACGGGCCACGTGCTTCAATGGATGCCACCATCATGTCAATATTGAGTGGTTCATCCAGGGCCCGTTGTGAAACCTAGAAAAAATGGGAAATATTAATGTTTGAAAGATAAAAACAATGATCCCTACCTCCTCCACCGCCACCTACTACACACAACACCACAACCTCCCACCACCCCCCATAACCGCAAAAACAAAAAAATAAAAAAATAAAAAAAAAAAGGTTTGAAATAAATACTTACTCTCCGTCCTGCAGCCACAGCTTGGCCCCGTGGTCCCTGCTGCTGCTCTCTCTCTTCCTCCTGGTTCTCCTCCTCACTTGAAGAAGCCTGCAAAATAGTTGACCAAAAAGTTGAGTGACCCATCTACAAATGACAGCGAATATAGTAAGCAATAGTAGATCATGTACTCACCGGACTCCTCAGCGGTGGGGTGTGACTCGAGTCGCTGCCGCTGGCCATGACTAATGCAATTCTGAAATAAAGAACAAAATAACATTGATACTATGCTCCTATGCACAATCCAGCAATAAATAAAAATAAAAAAAATCATTTAAACCACAAAGAACATTGCACTCAAACTGAACTAACGCTGAGCAAACAACACTGCCACATTGATTAAATTAAAGAAACAATGGCAGAGACAACCCAATGCCAGAGTACAAAAGCCTAAAGATAAGAAAACTAATCTACAACAGACCCTATGTAGTAATCCCAAAAGAGTGTTTTTTTTTTTTTTTTAAAAGTACAGTATGCATGGAGCAACCCAAAAAACACAATAGTTTTTTGAAAGTAAAAAATTAACCACCCCCAAAAATTTAGGGCAGAAACATTAATAACACACCATACTTTACAATAAAACCGACAGGGACGGAGACAATAAAAGGGCCATACAACGCCATACATCACAACCAGAAACATACAACAATGTCTTTACACAACCACGGTGCTGAACATAATACACAACTTGCAATATAAATTATTACATTTAAGCGCAGAATCATTCTATACCATAATTTACAATAAAACCGACAGGGACGGAGACAATAAAAGGGCCATACAACGCCATACATCGCAACCAGAAAACATACAACAATGTCTTTACACAACCACAGTGCTGAACATAATACACAACTTGCAATAAAAAATTAATAAATGTAATAAAAGGGCGCAGAATCATTCTATACTACCATACTTTACAATAAAACCGACAGGGCCGGAGACTATTAAACGCCATCATATAACGCAAGAATAAAACATCACAACTGAATACAAAAAACACCACCAAACCAAAAAATGGAAACTAAAAATCTATCCTGTAACAGTAATCAAGGCCGCAGACAATGAAACGGAAACGCCATCCTATACAACGCCATACATCACAACCAGACTAAAAATACCACAATATCTTTAACCACAGTGCAGAATATAATACACAACTTGCAAAAATAATTTTAAAAAACATGTAGAAAATGCACAGAATCATTCTATACTTACATCTCTGGACAGCGGATGAATAGTAGAAGTCGTCTGGTTTTCTGGTGTGATGCCTCTAGATATTCTGGAGATGTGCCTCTGGTGTCTTGCCTCAAGATGCTGCAGCAGAAGTGACAAACAATCCAACATTTTCTTTATATATGGGGGATGTTTTTCTCACTGTTTGCACTGTCTAGACACTGTCTAGACACTTTTTTGTTTCATTTTATCTAACGACGCATGCGTCGCACAACGCACGCACGACGCACACCCGCGACGCAAGTGCGTTGTCAATAGGTTTCAATGGGAAATTGAACGCATTGACGACGCACGAGCGACGCAAGTGCGACGCGTGCGTTTTTTGGACGCTAGAAAAATGCAACAAGTTAGCGTCTCCGACGCCACCCAGGTGCGGTGAAACGATGCATGCGTCGTGCGTTTTACCGAAAACGCACGACAACGCAACGCATGCGTCCCCAATGATAAAGATAGGGGCGCATGACGCATGCGTTGTCGTGCGTCGGCGACGCTGCGTCGCATGACGCTAATGTGAACGTAGCCTAAACGCCTCGCCTGGATCCGAGGGCTGCCGGAAGGTGAGTATATAACTATTTTTTATTTTAATTCTTTTTTTTAACAGGGATATGGTGCACACATTGCTATATACTATGTGGGCTGTGTTATATACTACGTGGGCTGTGCTATATACTGTGTGGGCTGTGCTATATACTACGTGGACTGTGTTATACACTACATCTCTGCTATATACTACGTGGGCTGTGCTATATACTAGATCGCTGTGCTATGTACTATGTGGGCTATGTTATATACTGTGTGAGCTGTGTTATATACTGCGTCTCTGTGCTATATACTACGTGGGCTGTGCAATATATTAATTGGCTGGGCAATATTCTACGTGGCTGTGTTATATATTGTGTGAACTGTGCTATATACTATGTGAGCTGTGCTATATACTACGTAGCTGTGCAATATATTACGTGGCTGGGCTATATACTACGTGGCTGTGTTATATACTACGTGGGCTGTGCTATATACTACGTAGCTGTGCAATATACATCGCTGGACAATTTACTAAGTGGCTGTGCTATATACTACGTGGCTGTGTTATATACTGTGTCTCTGTGCTATATACTACGTGGGCTGTGCTATATACTACGTAGCTGTGCAATATATTACATGGCTGGGCAATATACTACGTGGCTGTGTTATATACTGCGTGAGCGGTGCTATATACTACATGGGCTGTGCTATATACTACCTGGCTGTGTTATATACTACGTGGCTGTGTTATATACTACGTGGGCTGTGTTATATACTGCATGAGCTGTGCTATATAATACGTGGCTGTGTTATACACTGCGTGAGTTGTGCTATATACTGCGTGGGCTGTGTTATACACTGCATGGGCTGTGTTATATACTACGTGGGCTGTGTTATACACTGCATGGGCTGTGCTATATACTACGTGGGCTGTGTTATACACTGCGTGGGTTGTGCTATATACTGTATGGGCTGTGTTATACACTGCGTGGGCTGTGTTATATACTACATGGGCTGTGTTATACACTGCACGGGCTGTTCTATATACTACGTGGGCTGTGTTATATACTATGTGAGCAGTGCTATATGCTACGTTGGCTGTGTTATATTCTACATGGGCTGTGTTATACACGGCATGGTCTGTGCTTTATACTATGTGGGCTGTTATACACTGCGTGGGCTGTGTTATATACTATGTGGGCTGTGCTAAATACTACGTAGACTGTGTTATACACTGCGTGGGCTGTGCTATATACTACATGGACTGTGCTATATACTACATGGGCTGTGCTATAAACTACGTGGCTGTGCTATATACTACGTGGCTGTGCTATATGCTACATGGCTATGTATGCTACGTGGCTGTGCTATATATTACGTGGCTGTGCTGTATGCTATGTGGCTGTGTTATATGCTACGTGGCTGTGCTATATGCTACGTGGCTGTGCTATATGCTGCGTGGGTTGTGCTATATGCTACGTGGGCTGTGTTATATACTACGTGGCCTGTGCTATATACTACGTGGCCTGTGCTATATGCTACGTGGGCTGTGCTATATACTGCATGGGCTGTGTTATACACTGGGTGGTCTGTGCTTTATACTACGTGGGCTGTTATACACTGCGTGGGCTGTGTTATATACTATGTTGGCTGTGCTATATACTACGTAGGCTGTGTTATACACTGCGTGGGCTGTGCTATATACTACGTGGTGGACTGTGCTATATACTACGTGGGCTGTACTATATACTATGTGGCTGTGCTATATACTACGTGGCTTTGCTATATGCTACACGGCTGTGTATGCTACGTGGCTGTGCTATATACTACATGGCTGTGCTATATGCTACGTGGCTGTGTTATATGCTACGCGGCTGTGCTATATGCTACGTGGCTGTGCTATATGCTGCATGGGCTGTGCTATATGCTACGTGGGCTGTGTTATATACTATGTGGCCTGTGCTATATACTACGTGGCCTGTGCTATATGCTATGTGGCTGTGCTATATGCTACGTGGGCTGTGTTATATGCTACGTGGGCTGTGTTATATGCTATTTGGCTGTGGTATATTTCTCTGCTGTATCTGTGCATCATGAATCATGGTATGTGTTAAAGAGGGGGGCCCACTGAGACTCTTTCGCCTGGGGCCCTCAAAAACCTGGAGACAGCCCTGGCTTCACTGATTGTTCGTGCCCGGCCGGGCGTGACCAATCAGCGACAGGTGCAGTCCGGCCTCGAAGTGGCATGGAATTTGAACCACGCTTCGCTATTTGGTCGCGCCCGGCCGGCCGAATCCTGTGTATAAATTGCATTATTCTGAAAACTTCATAAATAAACTACATACATATTCTAAAATACCCGATGCGTTAGAATCGGGCCACCATCTAGTATCCTATAATAAGCGTTAGACCCTTTAAAAAATCAATAATTCAACATGATCTAATACGGTTAGATAGGAGCGATTCCAACTTAAAATGATAAAATCACAAATAATTTTTATTCAATATCAAAATTAATATCAAATAATAATCTACTATATAATTGTCTTAGGGTCACTCTTGTCTGTCCTTCTGTCTGTCCTTCTGTCACGGTTATTCATTCGCTGATTGGTTTCGCCAGCTGCCTGTCATGGCTGCCGCGACCAATCAGCGACGGGCACAGTCCGGAAGAAAATGGCCGTTCCTTACTCCCCTCAGTCAGTGCCTGTCGCCCGCATACTCCCCTCCGGTCACCGCTAACACAGGGTTAATGCCAGCGGTAATGGACCGCGTTATGCCGCGGGTAACGCACTCCGTTACCGCCACTATTACCCCTGTGTGTCCCAACTTTTTACTATTGACGCTGCCTATGCGGCATCAATAGTAAAAAAGTAATGTTAAAAATAATAATAAAAAAAAAAACCTGCTATACTCACCCTCCGTAGTCGCTCGCGCCGGCCGCAATCTTCCATTGCAGGGTCCGGTGGCAAAGATGGTATGGGAGAAGGACCTGCCATGACGTCACGGTCATGTGACCGCGACGTCATCACAGGCCCTGCGCGCCTGCGCGAGAAGGACCTGCCATGACATCACGTTCATGTGACTGCGACGTCATCACAGGCCCTGCGCGCCTGCGCTAGAAAGACCTGCCATGACGTCACGGTCATGTGACCGCAACGTCATCACAGGTCCTGCGCTCATACCAACCCTGGGACCGGAAGCTGCCGTGGACTACAAGGGGCCCTCGGAAAGGTGAGTATATGTTTATTTTTTAAACTGTGACAAACCTGGCTCGGCAATATACTACGTAGCTGGGCAATATTCTACGTGACTGGCCAATATACTACATGGCTCTGTGCTGTATACTACTTCGCTGTGCAATATACTACGTGGCTCTGTGCTGTATACTACGTCACTGGGCAATATAGTACGTGACTGGCCAATATACTACATGGCTCTGTGCTGTATAATACGTCGCTGTGCAATATACTACGCGGCTCTGTGCTGTATACTACGTCGCTGTGCAATATACTACGTAACTGGGCAATATACTACGTGGATCTGTGCTGTATACTACGTCACTGGGCAATATACTACGTCACTGGGCAATATACTACATGGCTGCACAATATACTACGTCACTAGGCAATATACTACGTCACTGGGCAATATACTACGTGGCTGGGCAATATACTACATCACTGGGCAATATACTACGTGGTTGGGCAATATACTACATTGCTGGGCAATATACTATGTGACTGGGCAATATACTACGTGACTGCAATATACTACGTGGCTGGGAAATATACTACGTGGTTGGGCAATATACTATGTCGCTGGGCAATATACTACGTGGCTGGGCAATATACTACGTGGCTGGGCAATATACTACGTGGCTGGGCAATATACTAAGTGGCTGGGCAATATACTACGTGACTGTGCAATATACTACGTGGCTGGGCAATATACTACGTGGCTGGGCAATATACTACGTGGCTGGGCAATATACTACGTGACTGTGCAATATACTACGTGGCTGGGCAATATGCTACGTGGCTGGGCAATATAATGCGTGGCTGGGCAATATACTGCGTGGCTGGGCAATATACTACGTGGACATGCATATTCTAGAATACCCGATGCGTTAGAATTGGGCCACCATCTAGTCTATATATAATTGTCTAAGGTCCACTTCCGTCTGTTTGTCTGTAACTTCCGTCTGCAACGGAAATCCCGCGTCACCGATTGGTCGCGCCCGGCCGGCCGCGACCAATCAGCGATATAGGGCCGGATTTTAACACTGCTTCACTTTTTACTATTGATGCTGCCTATGCAACATCAATAGTAAAAACATATAATGTTAAAAATAATAATAATAATAATAATAATAAAAAAAAAAAAAATTATATTCTCACCTTCCGGCGTCCGCGCCAGCCTTTCCTGCTCCTCGCGATGCTCCGGTCCCAAGAATGCATTGCGGCAATGACCCCAGATGATGTAGCGGTTTTGCGAGACGGCTACATCATCACGGGTTATTGCCACAAGGCATTACTGGGAACGGAGCGTCGCAACGAGCATTTGCTGGGCTGGATCCGGGGGTTGCCGGAAGGTGAGTATATAACTATTTTTTATTTTAATTCTTTTTTTTCACAGGGATATGGTGCCCACATTGCTATATACTACGTGGGCTGTGTTATATACTCCATGGGCTGTGTTATATACTATGTGGCCTGTGTTATATACTGCGTGAGCTGTGTTATATACTACCTCGCTGTGCTATATACTACGTGGCCTGTGTTATATACTGCGTGGGCTGTGCTATATACTATGTGTGCTGTGCTCTATACTATGTGGGCTGAGTTATATACTGCATGGGCTGTGTTATATAATGCGTAGGCTGTGCTATATACTGCGTGGGCTGTGCTATATACTACGTGTGCTGTGCTCTATACTATGTGGGCTGTGTTATATACTATGTGGGCTGTGCTATATACTACAGTCATGGCCAAAAGTATTGACACCCCTGCAATTTTGTCAGATAATACTCAGTTTCTTCCTGAAAATGATTGCAAACACAAATTATTTGGTATTATTATCTTCATTTAATTTGTCTTAAATGAAAAAACACAAAAGAGAATGAAGCAATAAGCAAAACATTGATCACTTCACACAATACTCCAGAAATGGGCCAGACAAAAGTATTGGCACCCTCAGCCTAATACTTGGTTGCACAACCTTTAGCCAAAATAACTGCGACCAACCGCTTCCAGTAACCATCAATGAGTTTCTTACAATGCTCTGCTGGAATTTTAGACCATTCTTCTTTGGCAAACTGCTCCAGGTCCCTGATATTTGAAGGGTGCCTTCTCCAAACTGCCATTTTTAGATCTCTCCACAGGTGTTCTATGGGATTCAGGTCTGGACTCATTGCTGGCCACCTTAGACGTCTCCAGTGCTTTCTCTCAAACCATTTTCTAGTGCTTTTTGAAGTGTGTTTTGGGTCATTGTCCTGCTTGAAGACCCATGACCTCTGAGGGAGACCCAGCTTTCTCACACTGGGCCCTACATTATGCTGCAAAATTTGATGGTAGTCTTCAGACTTCATAATGCCATGCACACGCTCAAGCAGTCCAGTGCCAGAGGCACCAAAATATCAGGAAACCTCCGCCATGTTTGACTGTAGGGACAGTGTTCTTTTCTTTGAATGCCTCTTTTTTTCTCCTATAAACTCTATGTTGATGCCTTTGCCCAAAAAGCTCTACTTTTGTCTCATCTGAACAGAGATAATTCTTCCAAAATGTTTTAGGCTTTTTCAGGTAAGTTTTGGAAAACTCCAGCCTGGCTTTTTTATGTCTCGGGGTAAGGAGTGGGGTCTTCCTGGGTCTCCTACCATACAGTCCCTTTTCATTCAGATGCCGACGGATAGTACGGGTTGTCACTGTTGTACCCTCGGACTGCAGGGCAGCTTGAACTTGTTTGGATGTTAGTCGAGGTTCTTTATCCAACATCCGCACAATCTTGCATTGAAATCTCTTGTCAATTTTTCTTTTCCGTCCACATCTAGGGAGGTTAGCCACAGTGCCATGGGCTTTAAACTTCTTGATGACACTGCGCACGGTAGACACAGGAACATTCAGGTCTTTGGAGATGGACTTGTAGCCTTGAGATTGCTCATGCGTCCTCACAATTTGGTTTCTCAAGTCCTCAGACAGTACTTTGGTCTTCTTTCTTTTCTCCATGCTCAATGTGGTACACACAAGGACACAGGACAGAGGTTGAGTCAACTTTAATCCATGTCAACTGGCTGCAAGTGTGATTTAGTTATTGCCAACACCTGTTAGGTGCCACAGGTAAGTTACAGGTGCTGTTAATTACGCAAATTAGAGAAGCATCACATGATTTTTTTAACAGTGCCAATACTTTTGTCCACCCCCTTTTTTATGTTTGGTGTGGAATTATATCCAATTTGGCTTTAGGACAATTATTTTTGTGTTTTTTCATTTAAGACAAATTAAATGAAGATAATAATACCAAATAATTTATGCTTGCAATCATTTTCAGGAAGAGAATGAGTATTATCTGACAGAATTGCAGGGGTGTCAATACTTTTGGCCATGACTGTATGTGGCTGTGCAATATACTACGTGGATGTGCTATATACTACGTGGCTCTGTTATATATTACGTGGCCTGTGTTATATACTGTGTGGGCTGTGTTATATACTGCGTGGGCTGTGCTATATACTGCGTGGGCTGTGTTATATACTGCGTAGGCTGTGTTATATACTACGTGGGCTGTGTTATATACTGCGTAGGCTGTGCTATATACTGCGTGGGCTGTGCTATATACTACGTTCTAGAATACCCGATGCATTAGAATCGGGCCACCATCTAGTTCTAAATAAAAAGACAGGGTGAAAAAAAACCTCCAAAAAGGAGCAAAATAGGCATGTAATTAGAAGTGGTGGGATAAAATGCCACAGGACAGAACCCAACAATTGCAGTTGTTGGGTTTACAATAATAAAATCGTAAGAAAATGTAGTCCTGCCATCCTTCCTTACCAACTAGACACCCAGGAATATAAATGAACGTTCACTAAGTGGACACCAGGGATTATATTGCGCTTTCACCTTCAGAAGGGTCGTCTGCTGCAGAGCCACCATGGCCAACAGTAAGGGTATGTGCACACATAGAAGGAACCTCTGTGGATTTTTCCGCACCTGTTTTGAGAAATCCGCAGGTAAAAAGCACTGCGTTTTACCTGCGGATTTACTGCGGATTTACCGCGGATTTTATGCGTTTTTTGTGCGGATTCCACCTGCGGCTTTACACCTGCGGATTCCTATTATGGAGCAGGTGTAACCCGCAGCGGAATCCGCACAAAGAATTGACATGCTGCGGAATAAACAACGCACTGCGGATTTTGTTCTCCATAGGTTTACATGGTACTGTACAACGCATGGAAAACAGCTGCAGATCCGCAGCGTCAAAACCGCTGTGGATCCGCAGCAAAATCCGCAACGTGTGCACATACCCTATATGCTGCACATTGCCATTCAGTCTGATAGCTCTCTAATTGTCAGAAACATGAAGCAGTAAATCTATATGAGGGTCCAGGAAATAAAGGCAACATCTGTGACTGAGGAATTACAGGATGGGCGGCCACAGCTGCTGCAGCATCTCCTCCGCACATTCCTGAGCTCCAGATGATCCATACTGTATAGAGGACGGGTACAGGATTCACATCTGAGCAGAAAGCACCAAGAATAAATGCCGAAAATAAATAGATACACATGTAAGGGAATTATAGCTTGATCCTATCGGCCCTTCACATTTGTATCTAGTCTGTCTTAGCAGCAGCCACAAGAATGGAGGCGCTATCCCACCCAGTGTGCTACAAAGCTCCGAGAGAATATAGGGGGCGAGAAACCAAGGTGAGACCTATAAGCCAGTCACCTACTAGTAATAGAATAATGCGTGGTATCTGATGCTGGGGGTTAAGGTACCGTCACACTTAGCGACGCTGCAGCGATACCGACAACGATCCGGATCGCTGCAGCGTCGCTGTTTGGTCGCTGGAGAGCTGTCACACAGACAGCTCTCCAGCGACCAACGATCCCGAGGTCCCCGGTAACCAGGGTAAACATCGGGTAACTAAGCGCAGGGCCGCGCTTAGTAACCCGCTGTTTACCCTGGTTACCAGCGTAAAAAAACAAACAGTACATACTTACATTCAGCTGTCTGTCCCTTGCCGTCTGGTTCCTGCACTGACTGCTGGCCGTAAAGTGAAAGTGAAAGCACAGCACAGCGGTGAGTCACACAGCGGTGACTCACCGCTGTGGCTGTGCTCTGCTTTCACTTTACGGCCAGCAGTCAGTGCAGGAACCAGACGGCAAGGGACAGACAGCTGAATGTAAGTATGTACTGTTTGTTTTTTTACGCTGGTAACCAGGGTAAACAGCGGGTTACTAAGCGCGGCCCTGCGCTTAGTTACCCGATGTTTACCCTGGTTACCAGTGAAGACATCGCTGAATCGGCGATGTCTACGGGGAGTCCAGCGACTAAACAAAGTTCTGGACTTTCTTCCCCGACCAGCGATCTCCCAGCAGGGGCCTGATCGCTGCTGCCTGTCACACTGGACGATATCGCTAGCGAGGACGCTGCAACGTCACGGATCGCTAGCGATATCGTCTAGTGTGACAGTACCTTTACAGGCATACCCTATATCTGCACTCTGTAGGTGGGGGACTCATTTCATTTATTTTACTCACTTATATAGCGCCATTAATTCCACAGACATAATCACCACTGTCTCCATTGGGGCTCATAATCTAGATTCCCTATCAGTATGTCTGTGGAGTGTGAGAGGAAAGCAGAGGACCTGAAAGAAACCCCCACAAATACGAAAAGAACCTTGCAGATGTTGTCCTTGGTGGGATTTGACCTCAGGACCCCAATGGTGCAATGCTACCCACTGAGCCACCATGTTGCTCTATGAATACTGCAGCGCTAACCACTCAGCCAGCATGTTGCTCTATGAATACTACAGTGCTAACCACTGAGCCACCATGCTACTCTATGAATACTACAGTGCTAACCACTGAGCCACCGTGCTACTCTATGAATAGTACAGCACTAACCACTGATCCACCATGCTGCTCTATGAATACTACAGTGCTAACCACTGAGCCACCGTGCTGCTCTATGAATACTACAGTGCTAACCACTGATCCACCGTGCTGCTCTATGAATACTACAGTGCTAACCACTGAGCCACCGTGCTACTCTATGAATAGTACAGCACTAACCACTGATCCACCATGCTGCTCTATGAATACTACAGTGCTAACCACTGAGCCACCGTGCTGCTCTATGAATACTACAGTGCTAACCACTGATCCACCGTGCTGCTCTATGAATACTACAGTGCTAACCACTGATCCACCGTGCTGCTCTATGAATACTACAGTGCTAACCACTGAGCCACCGTGCTGCTCTATGAATACTACAGTGCTAACCACTGAGCCACCGTGCTGCTCTATGAATACTACAGTGCTAACCACTGAGCCACGGTGCTGCTCTATGAATACTACAGTGCTAACCACTGAGCCACCGTGCTGCTCTATGAATACTACAGTGCTAACCACTGAGTCACCGTGCTGCTCTATGAATACTACAGTGCTAACCACTGAGTCACCATGCTGCTGTATAAACACTGCCATTCTACCCATTGAGCCACCATTCTGCCCTATGAATACTGCAGTGCTAACCACTGAGTCACAGTGCTGCCCTGACCACAATGTTACCTTTTGCACCAGTCAGCATTTCCTCTTCCTCCTCTCTAATCTGTCTCTGGAATATTACATTGTATCTGTAGGTCAGCAGTTTCATCATGGAATAGAGTGTCACAATGAGGAGCCCAGGACCACCAGCGACCGGTGCCCCCTTCTGTGAGCTACAGATAAATAATGCAGTGAACTAGAGGCATATAATCAAGAAACTTTCCGTTCATTGTCAGCACAGTATCACACAGGACACGATTAGATACACAGCTCGGCAGACAGTATCACGCATGATAGGATTAGATACACAGCTCAGCAGACAGTATCACACAGGATAGGATTAGATACACGGCTCAGCAGACAGTATCACACAGGATAGGATTAGATACACGGCTCAGCAGACAGTATCACACAGGATAGGATTAGATACACGGCTCAGCAGACAGTATCACACAGGATAGGATTAGATACACAGCTCAGCAGACAGTGTCACACAGGATAGGATTAGATACACAGCTCAGCAGACAGTATCACACAGGATAGGATTAGATACACGGCTCAGCAGACAGTATCACACAGGATAGGATTAGATACACAGCTCAGCAGACAGTATCACACAGGATAGGATTAGATACACAGCTCAGCAGACAGTATCACACAGGATAGGATTAGATACACAGCTCAGCAGACAGTATCACACAGGATAGGATTAGATACACTGCTCAGCAGACAGTATCACACAGGATAGGATTAGATACACAGCTCAGCAGACAGTATCACACAGGATAGGATTAGACACACAGCTCAGCAGACAGTATCACACAGGATAGGATTAGATACACAGCTCAGCAGACAGTATCACACAGGATAGGATTAGATACACTGCTCAGCAGACAGTATCACACAGGATAGGATTAGATACACTGCTCAGCAGACAGTATCACACAGGATAGGATTAGATACACAGCTCAGCAGACAGTATCACACAGGATAGGATTAGATACACTGCTCAGCAGACAGTATCACACAGGATAGGATTAGATACACAGCTCAGCAGACAGTATCACACAGGATAGGATTAGATACACAGCTCAGCAGACAGTATCACACAGGATAGGATTAGATACACTGCTCAGCAGACAGTATCACGCAGGATAGGATTAGATACACAGCTCAGCAGACAGTATCACACAGGATAGGATTAGATACACAGCTCAGCAGACTGTATCACGCAGGATAGAATTAGATACACGGCTCAGCAGACTGTATCACGCAGGATAGGATTAGATACACAGCTCAGCAGACTGTATCACGCAGGATAGGATTAGATACACAGCTCAGCAGACAGTATCACACAGGATAGGATTAGATACACAGCTCAGCAGACAGTATCACACAGGAGAGGATTAGATACACAGCTCAGCAGACAGTATCACACAGGATAGGATTAGATACACTGCTCAGCAGACAGTATCACACAGGATAGGATTAGATACACAGCTCAGCAGACAGTATCACACAGGATAGGATTAGATACACAGCTCAGCAGACAGTATCACACAGGATAGGATTAGATACACAGCTCAGCAGACAGTATCACACAGGATAGGATTAGATACACTGCTCAGCAGACAGTATCACACAGGATAGGATTAGATACACTGCTCAGCAGACAGTATCACACAGGATAGGATTAGATACACAGCTCAGCAGACAGTATCACACAGGATAGGATTAGATACACAGCTCAGCAGACAGTATCACGCAGGATAGGATTAGATACACTGCTCAGCAGACAGTATCACGCAGGATAGGATTAGATACACAGCTCAGCAGACAGTATCACACAGGATAGGATTAGATACACAGCTCAGCAGACTATCACGCAGGATAGAATTAGATACACGGCTCAGCAGACTGTATCACGCAGGATAGGATTAGATACACAGCTCAGCAGACTGTATCACGCAGGATAGGATTAGATACACAGCTCAGCAGACAGTATCACACAGGATAGGATTAGATACACAGCTCAGCAGACAGTATCACACAGGATAGGATTAGATACACGGCTCAGCAGACTGTATCCAGGGCTGCCACTAGAAATTTCGGGGCCCCATACTGGCAAAATTTTCGGGGCCCCCTTGAGACTCCGCCCAGGCTCCACCCCAGCCCTGCCTCCAGGCTCCACCCCTCGAACTGTCCACAGTCCCACCGCTCTCTGTTGGAAAAACTCCACTTCTCACCAATCACACATTAACAGTTCCCATCACCAGATCACACATATAGCAGGCAGCTTTTGTTTTGGCCAAAAGATTTTTTAAGCCGCCACCATAACACGGTAGACACTTTTGGCCGGGCCCTACTCTGCTGTAACCTATTAAATATTTGTTAAAATATGCAATACAATTTAGGTATATTTTTATTTATTTTTCAATTTTTAAAATGCCCAATAATATCACATAGAAGGAACAAATACCACAACACCATGACCAGATGACATATTACCACCACAGTGATCGAATAATATCACATACAAGGAACAAATACCACAACACCATGACCAGACCACATATTACCACCACAGTGATCGAATAATATCACATACAAGGAACAAATACCACAACACCATGTCCAGACCACATATTACCACCACATAGTGACTGAATACTACAATTCTGATCAGTAATTTTTAAAAAAGCACCATACTATCACCATAAGTGCCATTATACACAGGAGATCTGTACTTAGTATGCAGTGTCTGTGTACAGATAATATAGTGATCACTAGTGAAATTATACACAGGAGCTCTGTATACAGTGTATAGTGTCAGTGTATAGGTAACACACTGACTCACCAGTGACGTCTCTAGGTGAAGTCCTTCATCTTTCATCCAGCACAGACCGCCATCATTTCATCCAGCCAGGACTTCTCTCTGCAGGAAATAACACAGTTATCTCGAGCTCCGCTTGCAGAACACATTACTTAATTTTTCACAACTTCTACATTACACCACATGAAGAAGGCGACATAGTATCACTCTATACAGTAACAGGACCGCCCCCCATTTAAAACAGTATACTCAAAAAATAAAATAAATACATCACTGCAGTAATAATATCCCTAAATTAGCCCCTATGGTATTAATAATATCACCCAGCCTGGCCCCGTGTGTCTCATTCCTGGCGTCAGCCAGATATTCTCCCATCCTGCCCTCATGAGTATCCATTCTGCCCCATATGATCTCCTTATCCTGCCCCATATGATCGCCCCATGTGATCTCTCCATCCTGCCCCATCTGTCTCCATCATATCCATCCTGCCCCATGATCCTGCACGATCTGTCTCCAATTCTGCCCCCAGTGTCTCCAATCATGCCCCATGTCTCCATTCTGCCCCCTATGTCTCCAACCATGCCCCCATGTCTGCAATCCTGACACTTGTCTCCAATCATGCCCCCTGTGTCTCCATTCTGCCCCATCTGTCTCCAATCCTGCCCCATCTGTCTCCAGTCATGCCCCCATGTCTTTCATCCTGCCCCGTGTCTCCAATCATGCCCCGTATCTCCATTCTGCCCCGTGTCTCGCATTCTGCCCCTGGGTCTCACAGTCTGCCCCTGTGTCCAGCATTCTGCACCTGTCACTGTGTCCAGCATTCTGCCCCTGTCACTGTGTCCAGCATTTCTGCCCCACTGTGTCCAGCATTCTGCCCCAATGTCCAGCATTCTGCCCCTGTCACTGTGTCCAGCATTTCTGCCCCTGTCTCCAGCATTTCTGCCCCTGTCTCCAGCATTCTGCCCCACTGTGTGTCCAGCATTCTGCCCCACTGTGTGTCCAGCATTCTGCCCCACTGTGTGTCCAGCATTCTGCCCCACTGTGTGTCCAGCATTCTGCCCCACTGTGTGTCCAGCATTCTGCCCCACTGTGTGTCCAGCATTCTGCCCCACTGTGTCCAGCATTTCTGCCCCTGTGTCCAGCATTTCTGCCCCTGTGTGTCCAGCATTCTGCCCCACTGTGTCCAGCATTCTGCCCCACTGTGTGTCCAGCATTTCTGCCCCTGTGTGTGTCCACCATTCTGTCCCACTGTGTCCAGCATTTCTGCCCCTGTGTCCAGCATTTCTGCCCCTGTGTGTCCAGCATTCTGCCCCACTGTGTCCAGCATTCTGCCCCACTGTGTGTCCAGCATTTCTGCCCCTGTGTGTGTCCACCATTCTGTCCCACTGTGTCCAGCATTTCTGCCCCTGTGTCCAGCATTTCTGCCCCACTGTGTCCAGCATTTCTGCCCCACTGTGTCCAGCATTTCTGCCCCACTGTGTCCAGCATTTCTGCCCCACTGTGTCCAGCATTTCTGCCCCACTGTGTCCAGCATTTCTGCCCCACTGTGTCCAGCATTTCTGCCCCACTGTGTCCAGCATTTCTGCCCCACTGTGTCCAGCATTTCTGCCCCACTGTGTCCAGCATTTCTGCCCCACTGTGTCCAGCATTTCTGCCCCACTGTGTCCAGCATTTCTGC
This sequence comes from Ranitomeya imitator, assembly GCF_032444005.1. Lineage (NCBI taxonomy): Eukaryota > Metazoa > Chordata > Amphibia > Anura > Dendrobatidae > Ranitomeya > Ranitomeya imitator. The sequence goes on from NC_091282.1 coordinate 660,191,974, forward strand.
CCCTGTGTGTCCACATTTCTGCCCCACTGTGTCCAGCATTCTGCCCCACTGTGTCCACCATTCTGCCCCACTGTGTCCGGCATTTCTGCCCCTGTGTCACTGTGTCCAGCATTCTGCCCCACTGTGTCCACCATTCTGCCCCTGTGTGTCCACCATTCTGTCCCACTGTGTCCAGCATTTCTGCCCCACTGTGTCCAGCATTTCTGCCCCACTGTGTCCGGCATTTCTGCCCCTGTGTGTCCAGCATTCTGCCCCACTGTGTCCACCATTCTGCCCCTGTGTGTCCACCATTCTGCCCCTGTGTGTCCACCATTCTGCCCCTGTGTGTCCACCATTCTGCCCCACTGTGTCCAGCATTTCTGCCCGTGTGTCCAGCATTCTGCCCCACTGTGTCCACCATTCTGCCCCACTGTGTCCAGCATTTCTGCCCCTGTGTGTCCAGCATTTCTGCCCCTGTGTGTCCATCATCCTGCCCCCCGGGCCCCCCTGGATCGCAGCAGCTCTCAAAGAAAAAAAAAAAACACAACTTCTTACCTGGCCAAGCTCCAGCGCCGGGTGAAGCTCCCTCTCCAGGCTCCACACAGACGCACTCGCCGCCGGGCCCGGCGGCTGACAATGACGTCAGACGCCGGCGGCGGCGAGTGCGCACTGCGGCCCTATTCAGCCGCCAGCCTCAGACTGGCTGGCGGCTGTTAACTATTGACGTGCGGGCGCGGGCCCGCACGTCAATAGTGTGCCGCTGCCGCAGCGCCTGCAGGGGGGGCCCGGTGACCAGATGAGACGGGGCCCGATGCGGGCCCCCTCTGCTCACCGGGCCCCATACGCCAGTCACGGCTGTCATGCCCTGATGGCGGCCCTGACTGTATCACACAGGATAGGATTAGATACACAGCTCAGCAGACTGTATCACGCAGGATAGGATTAGATACACAGCTCAGCAGACAGTATCACACAGGATAGGATTAGATACACAGCTCAGCAGACAGTATCACACAGGAGAGGATTAGATACACAGCTCAGCAGACAGTATCACACAGGATAGGATTAGATACACAGCTCAGCAGACAGTATCACACAGGATAGGATTAGATACACAGCTCAGCAGACAGTATCACACATGATAGGATTAGATACACAGCTCAGCAGACAGTATCACACATGATAGGATTAGATACACGGCTCAGCAGACAGTATCACACAGGATAGGATTAGATACACGGCTCAGCAGACTGTATCACACAGGATAGGATTAGATACACAGCTCAGCAGACAGTATCACACAGGATAGGATTAGATACACGGCTCAGCAGACTGTATCACAAAGGATAGGATTAGATACACGGATCAGCAGACAGCATCACACAGGATAGGATTAGATACACGGCTCAGCAGACAGTATCACACAGGATAGGGTTAGATACACGGCTCAGCAGACTGTATCACACAGGATAGGATTAGATACACAGCTCAGCAGACAGTATCACACAGGATAGGATTAGATACACGGCTCAGCAGACTGTATCACAAAGGATAGGATTAGATACACGGATCAGCAGACAGTATCACACAGGATAGGGTTAGATACACGGCTCAGCAGACTGTATCACGCAGGATAGGGTTAGATACACGGCTCAGCAGACAGTATCACACAGGATAGGATTAGATACACAGCTCAGCAGACAGTATCACACAGGATAGGATTAGATACACGGCTCAGCAGACAGTATCACCCAGGATAGGATTAGATACACGGATCAGCAGACAGTATCACACATGATAGGATTAGATACACAGCTCAGCAGACTGTATCACACAGGATAGGATTAGATACACAGCTCAGCAGACAGTATCACACATGATAGGATTAGATACACGGCTCAGCAGACTGTATCACACAGGATAGGATTAGATACACAGCTCAGCAGACAGTATCACACAGGATAGGATTAGATACACGGCTCAGCAGACTGTATCACAAAGGATAGGATTAGATACACGGATCAGCAGACAGCATCACACAGGATAGGATTAGATACACGGCTCAGCAGACAGTATCACACAGGATAGGGTTAGATACACGGCTCAGCAGACTGTATCACACAGGATAGGATTAGATACACAGCTCAGCAGACAGTATCACACAGGATAGGATTAGATACACGGCTCAGCAGACAGTATCACACAGGATAGGATTAGATACACGGATCAGCAGACAGTATCACACAAGATAGGGTTAGATACACGGCTCAGCAGACTGTATCACGCAGGATAGGGTTAGATACACGGCTCAGCAGACTGTATCACGCAGGATAGGATTAGATACACGGCTCAGCAGACTGTATCACGCAGGATAGGGTTAGATACACGGCTCAGCAGACTGTATCACACAGGATAGGATTAGATACACGGCTCAGCAGACTGTATCACACAGGATAGGATTAGATACACGGCTCAGCAGACAGCATCACACAGGATAGGGTTAGATACACGGCTCAGCAGACTGTATCACGCAGGATAGGATTAGATACACGGCTCAGCAGACTGTATCACGCAGGATAGGGTTAGATACACGGCTCAGCAGACTGTATCACGCAGGATAGGATTAGATACACGGCTCAGCAGACAGTATCACACAGGATAGGATTAGATACACGGATCAGCAGACAGTATCACACAGGATAGGGTTAGATACACGGCTCAGCAGACTGTATCACGCAGGATAGGGTTAGATACACGGCTCAGCAGACTGTATCACGCAGGATAGGATTAGATACACGGCTCAGCAGACTGTATCACACAGGATAGGATTAGATACACGGCTCAGCAGACAGCATCACACAGGATAGGGTTAGATACACGGCTCAGCAGACTGTATCACGCAGGATAGGGTTAGATACACGGCTCAGCAGACTGTATCACACAGGATAGGATTAGATACACGGCTCAGCAGACTGTATCACGCAGGATAGGGTTAGATACACGGCTCAGCAGACAGTATCACACAGGATAGGATTAGATACACGGCTCAGCAGACTGTATCACACAGGATAGGATTAGATACACGGCTCAGCAGACTGTATCACGCAGGATAGGGTTAGATACACGGCTCAGCAGACTGTATCACACAGGATAGGATTAGATACACGGCTCAGCAGACTGTATCACGCAGGATAGGGTTAGATACACGGCTCAGCAGACTGTATCACACAGGATAGGATTAGATACACGGCTCAGCAGACTGTATCACGCAGGATAGGGTTAGATACACGGCTCAGCAGACAGTATCACACAGGATAGGATTAGATACACGGCTCAGCAGACTGTATCACACAGGATAGGATTAGATACACGGCTCAGCAGACTGTATCACAAAGGATAGGATTAGATACACGGATCAGCAGACAGCATCACACAGGATAGGATTAGATACACGGCTCAGCAGACAGTATCACGCAGGATAGGGTTAGATACACGGCTCAGCACTGTCAGCAGACTGTATCACGCAGGATAGGGTTAGATACACGAGCCCGGCAGTGGCTGGCTAGGAACGAGTTACTATTCTAGGCCGGGATGATGGGAGTAGTGACACACCTCCTGCTCTGGGGCCTCTGATCAGCAGGGCTGGTGACTGGAGAGCAGGGAGGATGTGTGCTGAGGAGAGTCCTCCAGTCCTTGCTGAGGGTCCTCCACCCTGGAGGTGAGTGCTCTGAATTATCTGCACTTTTCTGTTCTGTAAATGGTATTCACAGCTCTACACTTGCTGGGAGTTGTAGTTGTATGACTGTAGTAATGATCATCTTATAATAATCTGGGGATGATGTGATTATAAACTCCCGCACATGATATCAGTATGACTAGTGCGATCTGTCCTCATCACTTTCTTTTATGCCTCTGGTTCCTGTACATAGTGTTTCTGACTCTTGGTCATGGAAGTATTAGCTGGCTCGTAATGCTACGTAATATGGTTGTTTTGGGTCCTTCTTGAGCGACAGCTCCTGAGGACTGAATTCTGCAGTGCCTGCCAGGATCTTTGCAGAGCTCCCATATTCCAGCATCGTTAGCACTCTTCCGTTCTGCCGTCTATCACCTTATCCCGCCAATCATGTGACTTGGATGCAATTCATGGCGCATTAGTCATTTTTCTCATCACATTTGGGGTTATTCTGTGACTGCACTGTCGCCCGCGCCACTTATCTCCCCAAAGTTAGAACTGGCAGGCAATGCGTAACAATGGCGGCTCCCCACCTCTTTCTGTTTACTTTTCTTCCTTTTGCTCCGGTAGAACCTGTCCCCTTGTCACAATGATATTAATTCCACCCCTGGAGCTTCTTGCCATCCGCCGTCCTAGTAATGCAGGCATGGAGGTAACTGCTGGGTGTGAAGACTTATTTTTCGCTTCTCTTTGTGTGAACGACTGTCTCGTGTTTTGTGGGACACGCCGCCGCAAAGTGTCATTCGACGTGACACACATTTCCACGTTACGCTGGGAAAGGATCCAAGTGATCCCAGATGTGGCCGGCTGTAAACATTACACATTCTCAGAGTGAGAAGATGGCTGTAACTGTTCTTTCATAATGCTGGGGCTATACTCTAGGTCACCATGGAGATTTCAGTATTCAGGACCCCCGCAGGCGAGGGATCCTGTAGGCACGGCGCCTGTGTATGGTCACTTTACAGTCAGTGTTAGGAGGTGGCAACTTCTACCTCACTTCTGCCTGACAAACAGGCATTTCAAGTTTTGGCTCACAGTCTCCAGGGACTGTATCACATGCTGTTTTCTAGCTATTTATGTAGAATTCCTTGAAATGACTTCTCCATGCATGAAAAGGTTAATCCCCGGAAACACAGCTGCGTCATGGCTACATAGTACAAAAGTCTAGAGTTTCACATATCAGGTGCTGACACCTTCAGATTCTTCTCACTTCCATTCAATATGACTGAGACATCATCATAACTGATGATGTCACCAACAGGTCAACATGACTGATGATGTCATCAACAGGGGGCAGAACTGTCACAACGTCCCATGATGGCGGTGATTTGATGGGTTGCTATGGGTCACACTTCTTAAGACCAAGTTTAGAAGTTCTCAAACGTCTGATATCCTGGATTCTGACTGATATTTTCCATCCTTCTCAGTGACCGTCCGAGTTCTGGATGAAGATAAAGGCTCCGGACTTTACAACACGATAATAAAACGCGGGTCACGTGATTCCATGTCCTTCCCTGACGTCTGCGGAGCCCACAATAATGAATTCTTTGAGGTAAGTGCTGTGAGGCGTGTGTAGAACATGTCTGACTGACTGATCTATAGGACTAATTGTACATTTAGCCGCTTGTTTACATGGCCAACAAAACGTGTAAGAAGAGCAATGGCTACCTCTGTTCTGCCTCCAAACAGCATCGTGTTATCGGCAGCACATCTCGTGCTGCAGAGAATGATGATTTTTCATTACGACATAAACTGTCTGATCACATTTTGCACAGCCGATCTCCTCATTTTCTGACATTTCTGGAAGAGATGGACATGTCAGACCATCAAGCTTGAAGAGCAGCTCCCATCACATAGTGATATTGCTGCCCTGAGGACCACCACACATTTTGGATTCCTCATCGCAGTAACCATCCCTCAGCAGAAAGGTCCATTACAGACTATGGAGAGGAGGCAAATCTCTGTATACATCAGCTGATCCCTCCCTTTATCGCACCACTGAACATTTAGATGTTTTTCCATGGTGAGAGACATCCTGGAAAACAATCAGTGATTACAGGTGGATAAGCGGCACACCCCACCTCCATCTCTGCAGAGAGGAGTGGTGATGTCTCCTGTGTGCAATCCAAGACTTTGGGCCAAAAAACTCAAGTAGGCATGAAAGTATTTAGAGAGAGCAGAAGAGGCGAAAGGGAAGCTGCATTAGTATGTGATGAAGAGGTGCTCACTGGAGGTGGCCATTGTTGTGGCTGCAGGCTGGGAGACGGTGTTAATTACATAACATATAGTCATACTGGAGAAATTTGCATACCGCTATTAGAGAGGGTCATAACACAATCCCTCTGAGAGGTTTCTGGAAGGTTGAGACCTGTCCACCAAAGTCTCCCCATTTCCAGGATAGTTGTCGAGCATGATCATAAACAAATAATGATATATATGCTGTGACGCTGAGTCACCTCCCACGGACAAGCAGTGAGACATGATAGTCAGGAGTCCGAGATCAATAGTCAGGAGGGTACGTCATAAACAGAAATAAGAGACAAAGGCATAGTCAGATAACGTTCCATGGTCAGAAAAGCAGATCAGAGCAGAATAGGTTCTGAATGAGGTTCAAGGTCGGGCGACGAAAGATCTACAAACAGAAAGCAAAGCACAGTGAGACAAACCACACAGTAGTTAAATATTCATCTGGTATAAACAGCCCAGTTAAGTAGCATGGCAATTACCTGGGAATGAACACCTGGAGACAACCAGCGCTTCCCAGTCTCAGATTGGACAGCTGAGCTGTCAATCAACACACTGACAGCTCAGCATGCCTCTGCACCAGACTGGACAACTGAGCTGTCAGTTAAAATACTGATAACTTCCACATCAGATTGGACAGTTGTTTGGAGGTCTCCCGATTCTCCCTTGAAGGCGTATGTCAAGGGCAAGAAGGAACCCACATGCTCGACCCTTAGGGGGTCAGATAGTATTAAATGCCATTTTGTCCAATAAAAACACATGCATACCCAGTAGGTGTTATCCCACAAGTAGAATGTGGTATCACACAGGACAGAATTGGATACAGTAGCTCAGCAAACAGTATCACACAATAGGATTAGATTTATGGCTCAGAAAACGGTATCATGTTAGGATTAGGTGCAGCAACTTAGCATACAGAATCATGCGTTATAGGATTAGGTGAAGTAGCTCATCATACAGTATCACACATGGATATGATTAGATACCCGGCTTAGAAGACAGTAAAATGCATAAATAGAATTAGATACAAGGCTTGATATACAGTATCACACATGCTAGGATTAGATACACAGCTGACTGAGGTGGAACGTTGTCATTAATATCTCAATACTAATATTTGGCATTTTTCTTTTAGAGAGAGAAGATGTGGAGGATTTAGTTATGTTTCTCCAAAATGGGCGATTGCTGGTGCTTCTCCTCTTCCTCTTTGGAGCCATTGGGTTGTGTGTGTCGATATGTGAAATCACTCTGGGTGGGAAACATGTCAACTGCAAAGGAGAAAAGCTGGACTATATCCCCCAGGACTTGTCGGAGGAACTGGAATATCTGGACTTTTCCTATAATATAATCACTCACCTGGTCTCGGGCAGCTTGTCACGTTACCCATACTTGCATACATTAAACCTTAGCTTCAATAATATTTCCAGAATAGAAAATGGGTCATTCGAAGTCAACTTCCTTCTAAGGAACCTGAGTCTGTTCAATAACTCCCTCATGGAGATCCCAGCCTCATCCTTGGAGTCTCTGACCGGACTGCAGATCCTTGATGTGTCCAATAATTTCTACAAGTTCCCAACACTGAGCGAAGAGTTTACCACATTGGTGAATTTACAAGAATTATCTATTGGTGGTCCTTTGGTTTCTTGCATTCTAAGAGATGACTTTCGAGTCCTCCGGAATATCAGACTCCAGAAGTTTTCTTTGAAAACCAAATCAAGTTTGGAAAATTACGAGCCCGGGGCTTTTTCTGAGCTAAATACTGAAATCTTGTGGCTGGACATCGCCCTGGATGGTAATTCCTCTTTGCTACCCTATATGTTAATGGACTTGGCACAGAAAAACTTAACCACTCTCCGATTCCGAAACTTATTTGAGTTTTCTTATTATGAAGGTGCCTTGGATATATTTTCCTTCTTGCCCGCCATTGGTTTAAGAGATCTGGTCTTCTATAGAGGAAAATTTAACGAGAATCTTCTCCGTCAGGTCCTGCAGAACGTTCAGATTTCTAACATCAAAAATCTTCAACTACTCTCTATAGATTTTGCACGTTCCTTGAATGCCAATAAGTCGGATGGGGGGATTAATAACTTAACTCTGCAGAATTTGATCATACAGGATGTCACTAACCCTGACATCCTGAGATTTGACTGGACCTTCACTTGGTTCAGCCAAGTCATCCACCTGAGCATCATCAATGTCAACTTCAACTTTGTTCCCTGTGACGCTTGGGGTGAAATGACTAATGTTGTCACTCTAAATATATCAGGAAATCGGTTATTAGCCAGCTACCTGTTCAACTCATTGTGTACACTGAATATACTACCGAACATTCACACATTCAACATTAGTAATAATCAGATACACAGTCTGAAGACCATTTCACGGTTGACTGCCAACTGGCCAATGCTCACTAAGGTGGATATGGCGAATAATTTCATTGGTAGCCTCAACGAGTCTTGTGTGTGGCAAAACAACATAAAAACCCTAATCCTAACAAACAACCTACTCACAGTGGATGTGTTTCAGTGCCTACCTATAACTCTAGAATATCTCGACATGTCAAATTCTCAACTTGATCGTCTGAATATGAAATATTTTCTCCAAGCTACCAACCTTACAGAGCTTATTCTACGAAATAATAAAATCAAGTTTATACCAACAGGCTGGCAAAGCCCTAATCTCCAGGTCCTGTCACTTGAAGGGAACTCTTTTGGAGTCATCGATCAAGGGTCTTTTGAAAACTTGAACCAATTGAGAAGTTTGACTGCCGGGAACAATCCTTATCATTGTACGTGTGATCTCCATGCTTTCATCACAGAGACTCTGAATGAGGGATCTTTGACTCTCTCTGACTGGCCAGAAAACTACTACTGCTATCATCCTCTACACCTTGTAGATACCAGGATTGAATTCTTCAGTCCAGGGAAACTAGAGTGTGATGTCCGCTTGGTGGTGGCCGCCTCTGTCTCGGTGACGGCTTTCATTGTCATCATCTTCATGTTGCTTTGCTATAGGTTTGATGTCCCCTGGTATCTGAAAGCGACATGGCAAGTAATTCAGTCCAAATACCGGTCCAAGAAAGATCAGGAGACGAGAGAATACGCTTATCATGCCTTCATATCATATAGCTATTCAGATGCAGATTGGGTAAGAGGAGTATTACTGCCTCGCCTAGAGAACTCCAACCCTCCATATAGAGTTTGCATTCATGAACGAGACTTTCTTCCTGGGAGATGGATCATTGACAACATCATTGAAAACATTGAGAACAGCCGCAAGATCATCTTTGTCTTGTCTCATAACTTCGTCAATAGTGAATGGTGTAACTACGAACTCTACTTTGCTCACCAGAGGGCTATTGGCCATGCCTTTGAAGATGTCATACTCGTGGTCAAGGAAAAAGTCAGTATGGAGGACCTACCAAAAAGGTTCTGCAGGCTGAGAAAAATGCTTAGCACAAAAACTTATCTTGAGTGGCCTTTGGAGGAAAACCGACAGCCATTTTTCTGGGTCCAACTTAAGAGCATCCTGGGTAAAGGCAGCCAAAGTATTTCAGGACAGGAAAATATTTCATTGGTAACTGAAACAGTTACCGTAGTCGTAGATGGTAGTTCGGAAGAATCTCTAACTATGACCCCAAAATGTAATCTCAACCTGCCTGGTAGTTGAATACACATGATTGGTCATGGTGGGATTTTATCTACCAGAGTCCACTTTTAAACATCAGTTAATTCTTCATTAAACCTCAGTACTGTTAACAAAAGTCCATCACCTTTCATACTCCAGAGCAGCATTCACAATACTGTAGGTTTGCTCAAATCTTAACCAGTGCTCCCTGCTGATTCAGACATGTTATAACTAAAATAATATAAACCATCAGAGCACAGTGCAAACATTTAGAGTAGGGCTATGTTGCACAATTGTGAATTTAGTTCTGGATGTGACTGGAGTATGGGTCATGGTGTAAAGCAATGATTCCACTAATAACATAATTGTGATAGTTGAGCTGGGATTTTATGTGGCTTTTTCCCTACCTTTTGTATAATATATCTGCTGTGAACTAACCTCTTAGAGAAAAAAAAAAAATCTTGTTTTGGATATAACATTTTTTTTTTGTATTTTTGCACAAAACATCAAAAGCAACACGTGAAAACCTTTGTAAAACAAAAAAAGACGCTAGGAAAACAGCTTATATTTTTTGCAGGCATGAAGAAGGTCTCAGGTTGTTTTTCTTCTTTTGTAATGACATTAATATAAAAAAACACACATAGAAAAAGTCCTTGTGCCAAAAAATATTTTTAATTGGCTTAGTTTTTATAAATGCAATAAAACATCATAAAACTGACTTTTTAATGTGAATTAGCAAGCCAAGAAAACTGGTGTGAAGGAGGCCTCAGACCTATCACGGACAGAAAGTGAAGTAGCCGACCTTCATCTGCCTGAAACCCCGCGCCCCACAAAGGGCATTTAATCTGCAGTATTACTGAGCCATGATATGAAGGACACATTTTCCTGCATTGTACATGATGTATATATATATATATATTATCTGTTACATCTTTGTAATTATATTTATCTTTTTTAGATAACTAGTAAAATCCTCATCACCACGCCTTGTCTTCTAGCATTTCATATACAATTTTCAATTACTACATTTTTTGGACTCTTTTTAAACTTGTGGAATAGGTTAGTCAGTCCTTTAGATTTGATTTACCACAATGGTAGCTGGGTCTGCCTAGTAAGACAAGGGTAGGTGGGTCTGCCTGGTAAGACAAGGGTAGGCGAGTCTGCCTGGTAAGACAAGGGTAGGCATGTCTGCCTGTTAAGGCAAGGGTAAGCGAATCTGCCTGGTAAGACAAGGGTAGGTGGGTCTGCCTGGTAAGACAAGGGTAGGAGGGTCTGCCTGGTAAGACAAGGGTAGGAGGGTCTGCCTGGTAAGACAAGGGTAGGTGAGTCTGCCTGGTAAGACAAGGGTAGGTGAGTCTGCCGGGTAAGACAAGGGTAGGAGGGTCTGCCTGGTAAGACAAGGGTAGGTGAGTCTGCCTGGTAAGACAAGGGTAGGCGAGTCTGCCTGGTAAGACAAGGGTAGGAGGGTCTGCCTGGTAAGACAAGGGTAGGCGGGTCTGCCTGTTAAGACAAGGGTAGGCGAGTCTGCCTGGTAAAACAAGGGTTGGCGAGTCTGCCTGGTAAGATTAGGGTAGGCGAGTCTCCCTGGTAAGACAAGGGTTGGCGAGTCTGCCTGGTAAGACAAGGGTAGGCAGGTCTGCCTGGTAAGACAAGGGTAGGCGGATCTGCCTGGTAAGACAAGGGTAGCCGGGTCTGCCTGGTAAGACAAGGTTAGGTGAGTCTGCCTGGTAAGACAAGGGTGGGCGGGTCTGCCTGGTAAGACAAGGTTAGGTGAGTCTGCCTGGTAAGACAAGGGTAGGTGGGTCTGCCTGGTAAGACAAGGGTAGGAGGGTCTGCCTGGTAAGACAAGGGTAGGAGGGTCTGCCTGGTAAGACAAGGGTAGGTGAGTCTGCCTGGTAAGACAAGGGTAGGCGAGTCTGCCGGGTAAGACAAGGGTAGGTGAGTCTGCCTGGTAAGACAAGGGTAGGCGAGTCTGCCGGGTAAGACAAGGGTAGTTGGGTCTGCCTGGTAAGACAAGGGTAGGCGGGTCTGCCTGTTAAGACAAGGGTAGGCGAGTCTGCCTGGTAAAACAAGGGTTGGCGAGTCTGCCTGGTAAGATTAGGGTAGGCGAGTCTGCCTGGTAAGACAAGGGTAGGCGAGTCTGCCTGGTAAGACAAGGGTAGGCAGGTCTGCCTGGTAACACAAGGGTAGGCGGATCTGCCTGGTAAGACAAGGGTAGCCGGGTCTGCCTGGTAAGACAAGGTTAGGTGAGTCTGCCTGGTAAGACAAGGGTGGGCGGGTCTGCCTGGTAAAACAAGGGTAGGCAGGTCTGCCTGGTAAGACAAGGGTAGGTGGGTCTGCCTGGTAAGACAAGGGTAGGCGAGTCTGCCTGGTAAGACAAGGGTCTGCCTGAAAGTCAATATCGACCCTTTAACAAGCCTTGCTATATAATGGGATAAAAGCCAAACAAGAATCTCAGTTTGCAGACACGTTTTAGGGGTATTGCCCCTCATCAGTGTAAAGTATGAGATTTGATTTGGCTGTGAGAGACTTAAGACTGAGATCTAAGGGGTAATGTTTCTCCTTGTGGTGACTAACAATCCAGGCCTGACATGCCAGAGTGAGGAGACTTATATGCCATTCATTAGTTTCCCAGAGGAACATGCATGACGTATGTCTTCTTTCACTGACATGCCAGGCCTTGCTTCTCAGTCTCCACAAGGAGAAACGTTCCCCCTTAGATCCTAGACAAAGAAGTGTGAGCTTGAATTTGCCATCCTGAAGCTGGCCGACCAGTTTCAGTGCCTCTGCACTCCTCTGATACTGCAGGGGTAAGACTGCCTATGCTGGCAGCATGAGAGAGTGCAGTTTGTGCCAGCCATGTCTTCGTCTCAACCTGTCAATCAGAATCGCACTACCCCCAGCAAGGAGGAGGGTGCTCCTGAATAAAGAACGCAAGTATATTCCTATAAAGGTGGGCATTATTGCCGCTACTGAACCTACTACCAAAACTGACATTCGAACCCAGATTATACCTGAAAAATCGATTAGTGACATTGATACCGCATCGGATGAGAAGTCGAACACAGATCTTCCCAGGCCAGGAAGTGTTCGCTACCAATTGATGCCTTGCAACCTACCGTCGCAAGAATAAACCTCAAAACCCCGACAAATGTAAATAGTTAACTGTTTGTTTCCTGCTCTTTTGCTGCTTAAACCCGTTTAGGGTAAACTCTTAAAGGGATCCCTTTGTTGACCCGGGATCCCTATTGTTTTACGTTTTTGCACAAGTTCATCATTGTTTCAAGAGACTGCCAAATCATGGACGGTGAATGATTCACAAACTGGTTTTGTAAATAGTTCGCACCTTCTTAATGGTGTTCTCTACTGGTTTTACAAGGAAAGAAGACTTTGCGAAGAAACTATTGCTGATGACGACGTGAAAGTTTCTTGTGTCTTAAAGTTTATTAGTGACTTGATGATTGTTTGCACTACCTCAAAGAAGACTGATTTTTCCTCTTAAAGGGAATGTTACTTGTTGCCTTGTGATAATGTTGCCTTAAGTAGTAAGATAGTAATAATGTTTACATAGTAGATGACATATAGCTAGAGAGCTAGAAAGTGAACCCGTAGGGGTTAGTGAGTCTGAGAACCATAGAGAGAGGGTTGATAGATGGTTGCTGTGAACCTAGAAGAAGAAGAGAGGCAGTAGGTCCGGATGAATAGCCAGGCGGTCCTGCATATGTGTGAAGTCAGAAGAAATAAAGAAAAAGTTAGATTTGTACTGTAGCGTTTTATAGTAAGCCATTAGTGGGTTCAGCTTATACTCCCTTAAAGGAAAAGTTAAATTATTGTTCAAAGGTTTGCACTTAGTAGAATACCCGGCTGGGTAATAGAAATTATTTATAGTCAGTAGAATAGAATGCTATTTAAAATATTTAAACGCGTTTCTGTTTGTAACGTTCAAGCGACCTCACCTCCCATAAAGGGAAGCATTGTTATATTTACTTGTTTAAAGCATTCTGGGGAGTGCAGCGCCCCAGAGTCCTGGTCGTTGCAGTAATGTCGCTCTGCCACTAAGGGGAGTGATGTTATGTCTGATTGCACTAAAGGAGTTCACCTGACCAGGTATCACAGTCACACATTACACTTCACACTCCGGCCACCAGGGGGAGCAAAAGGCACTATGTATTAGGACACTCCTCACACTGGTAAAACTGGGGGTTGGATAGGAAGTTAGTCAGAACGCAGCCTGGGAGAGCTCCAGGGAGGACCTGTCAGGGGTGGGTTCCTGGCAGGTACCTAGCAGAAGGACAGAACGCTACGGAGCCGCACCTGCACTACCTTGCGGCGGCATCCTAAGGAAGGACACGAAGCGAAGGATATTGTGGAGAAGTGAGAAACGAGATCACAAAGGAGAGCCAGTAGGAGTCGTGCCCCGAGATCGGCAACATCCTACTGAGGCGCGTAGCCGGTGGCCGGAACGCCAAGGAAGTAACTGACTCCAAGCATTACTTCAAACAGCGGCAGGACAGTTGATTATAGGTTGGCTGTCTACCATGCATCACCTAAGCAGACATAGGGGGCAAACGTGGAGAGGGGCGTCTCTAGGGTCCCAGAATAGCTCCGAGCCTTCCCGTCAAATGGGTGCGTCCTAGCCAGATATACTTGGGGGACGGAGAGAGAAAGAACGAATACGAAAGTTGTGAGGACTATCCCGAATGCTCAGCAGGGAAGAACTACAACACACAGGCGCTAGTTGGTAGGCACTGATTTCCACCTGCAAAGGGAACTCTGGATGTGCCTTCAGACCGGCCGGACTCAGCCAGCCCTGTTAAGGTACCTTCACACTGAACGCTAGCGATCCGTGACTGACGTTGCAGCGTCCTGGCTAGCGATATCGTTGAGTTTGACAGGCAGCAGCGATTTGGATCCTGGTGTGCCATCGTTGGTCGGCGCAGAAAGTCCAGAACTTTATTTCGTCGCTGGATCTCCCGCAGACATCGCTGAATCGGCGTGTGTGACGCCGATTCAGCGATGTCTTCACTGGTAACCAGGGTAAACATCAGGTTACTACGTGCAGGGCTGCGCTTAGTAACACGATGTTTACCCTGGTTACCAGTGTAAATGTAAAAAAAAAAAAACTACATACTTACATTCCGGTGTCTGTCCTCTCCGGCGCTCTGCTTCTCTGCACTGTGTAAGCGCAGCGGCCGGAAAGCACAGCGGTGACGTCACCGCTGTGCTCTGCTTTCCGGCGGGCACTTAGTGCAGAGAAGCAGAGCGCCGGAGAGGACAGACACCGGAATGTAAGTATGTAGTGTTTTTTTTTTTTTTACGTTTACGCTGGTAACCAGGGTAAACATCGGGTTACTAAGCGCGGCTCTGCGCTTAGTAACCCGATGTTTACCCTGGTTATCAGGGGACTTCAGCATCGTTGGTCGTTGGAGAACTGTCTGTGTGACAGCTCTCCAGCGACCGCACAGCGACGCTGCAGCGATCGGGATCGTTGTCTAGATCGCTGCAGCGTCACTAAATGTGACGGTACCTTTAGCAGTGCTCTGGATTGCGGATCCCGAAGTCTTCAGTAAAAGGTAAAGAGACTGCAACCCTGTGTCCTCGTTATTAACTGTGCCTCACATCATCTCCACCTACACTATTGGGAAGCCCTGGGGATATATTTCACCTGTGGGAAGGTATTCCATCTAGCTGCCATTCCATCACCCCAGTGGACCTCTAAGCAGCGTCGGTCACCCTGACCGAATACCACAGGTGGCTTCACAAATCCTTGACAAACTTACATCACCCTTTCATTGGACGTCCCTTAGCAGGGTCACGGACCGGGTCCAGCCACTGTGACAACCCTAGAACCGAATATAAATAGCAAAGGCGTGCACTCTGGTCAATGTAGATAGGTGCAGGCTGAACCAAGGTAACTTCACAAATAAGTAAAAAACAGCCGCACTCGAGTTTTTGTTTTTTTCATATGCAGAGAAGTAATTTATGTTCACCACAGTGATATTGCGAACCTGGGGTCACCACAATCGTATAAAGGTACTGAGGTAACGTTTCGGCCCTGCTGTGGGCCTTTGTCAAACCTCACTAGAAAGACAATAAGAATTGTAATATATTACTAACTAGCTGAAGAGCCCGGCGTTGCCTGGGCATAGTAAATATCTGTGGTTAGTTATAGCACGTCACTTCTCTTATTTTCCCATCCCGCCTCTCATTTTCCCAATCACATCTCTCATTTTCTCCCTCACATCTCTCATTTTCTCCCTCACTCCTCTCATTCCCCCCCCTAACACTTGTCATTTCAACCTCACATCTGTCATTTTCTGATCACTCCATTATTTTTCCTCACTCCTCTCATTTTGCACTCACACCTTTTCATTTTCACCTCATCACCTCAGTATATACATGTTTGTCATCTCCCTTATATATAGTATACATCTGTATGTCATCTCCTGTATATAGTATATACCTGTATGTCATCTCCCCTGTATATATTATATACCTGCTGTGTGTCATCTCCCCTATATATAGTATATACCTGAATGTCATCTTCTATATATAGTATATACCTGTATGTCATCTCCTCCTGTATATAGTATATACCTGTGTGTCATCTCCCCTGTATATAGTATATATCTGTGTGTCATCTCCTCCTGTATATAGTATATACCTGCATGTCATCTTCTATATATAGCATATACCTGAATGTCATCTTCTATATATAGCATATACCTGTATGTCATCTCCTCCTGTATATAGTATATACCTGTAGGTCATCTGCTCCTGTATATAGTATATACCTGTGTGTCATCTCCTCCTGTATATAGTATATACCTGTATGTCATCTCCTCCTGTATATATATGTACCTGTATGTCATCTCCTCCTCTATATAGTATATACCTGTGTGTCATCTCTCCTGTATATAGTATATACCTGTGTGTCATCGCCTCCTGTGTTAGACCTCGTTCACACGTTATTTGCTCAGTATTTTTACCTCAGTATTTGTAAGCTAAATTGGCAGCCTGATAAATCCCCAGCCAGCAGTATATATTAGCTCACACATACACATAATAGACAGGTCATGTGACTGACAGCTGCCGTATTTCCTTTATGGTACATTTGTTGTAGTTTGTCTGCTTATTAATCAGATTTTTATTTTTGAAGGATAAGACCAGACTTGTGTGTGTTTTAGGGCGAGTTTCGTTTGTCAAGTTGTGTGTGTTGAGTTGCGTGTGGCGACATGTATGTAGCGACTTTTGTGAGATGAGTTGTGTGTGGCAACATGCGTGTAGCAACTTTTTGTGTGTCGAGTTGCATGTGACATGTTAGTGTAGCAACTTGTGTGCAGCAAGTTTTGCGCATGGCGAGTTTTGCACGTGGCAAGTTTTGTGTGGTGCCTTTTGAGTATGTGCAAGTTTTGTGTGAAGAAATTTTGCATGTGTTGCAACTTTTGTGCATGTGGCAATTTTTCCGCATGTGCAAGTTTTGCGTGTGGCGAATTTTCCTTGAGGTGAGTTTTGCACTTGTGGCGAGTTTTGCAAGAGCCTAGTTTTTGCATGTGGCGAGTTCTGCACGTGGCGAGTTTTGAGCGGCGACTTTTGTGTTTCGACTTTTATGTGGCGAGGTTGGAGAATGTGTGGTGAAATGTGTGCTGAGGGTGATATGTGTTCAAGCACGTGGAAGTGTGTGGCGCATTTTGTGTGTGTGTGTTCATATCCCCGTGTGTGGTGAGTATCCCATGTCGGAGCCCCACCTTAGCAACTGTACGGTATATACTCTTTGGCGCCATCGCTCTCACTCTTTACGTCCCCCTTGTTCACATCTGGCAGCTGTCAATTTGCCTCCAACACTTTTCCTTTCATTTTTTCCCATTATGTAGATAGGGGCAAAATTGTTTGGTGAATTGGAATGCGCGGGGTTAAAATTTCACCTCACAACATAGCCTATGACGCTCTCGGGGTCCAGACGTGTGACTGTGCAAAATTTTGTGGCTGTAGCTTCAACGCCTCCAACACTTTTCCTTTCACTTTTTTCCCCATTATGTAGATAGGGGCAAAATTGTTTGGTGAATTGGAACGCGCGGGGTTAAAATTTCACCTCACAATATAGCCTATGACGCTCTCTGGGTCCAGACGTGTGACTGTGCAAAATTTTGTGGCTGTAGCTGCGACGGTGCAGATGCCAATCCCGGACATACATACACACATACACACATACACACATTCAGCTTTATATAGTAGATATGAACAAAGAAATACAAAAAATCAAAAAGGTGCTATACATGTGCAACAACTGCTGGTTGAGGTTGTAGAGCTATATACAGTGATATCTATCTAATACAGACACTTTATATACACATAAAATATATACATCATGCCAATAGTTGAATTAGTGAAATATACATTCATAGAGCTGGCATGAAAGTTGGCGTAAACATCGATGAATGACATCCAAAGGTAAGGTTCTGACAAAACCTGAAAAAATCAATGCGGGTAATAGCAGTAAGAGAAAGGGTGACTAACCTTGTTGTAGAAAGAAAAAAATGGAAGGTACCCCGAAATTGCGGGACACATAGTAGCATGACGCAGGCTCCAGGGAAAACTGTAGAGAGGGAATGGTATAGGATTAAGTGGAATGGAGAAAATATGTAAAGAATTGAGGTATTCAGTGAACCTGAGTAAGGTGTCGTGTGGGCCCGTCCATAGACAAAAGATGTCGTCTATGAATCGGAGCCAGCATCGGCTATAGGTGCGAAAGAGGGTGTTGTTGCATACATAGGCATTCTCGTAGTTGTCCATGTAGATATTGGCATAGGCCGGTGCAACATTCGCACCCATGGCGGTGCCTAGAACCGAGACAGAGAGGACCGGTACTGAGTAACCCGCGGCCCTGCTTCTGGGGGCGCTCCACAGTCATGTTAAGTAATCAGGCAAAACGGAACCACAGGCAAAGTTAATAAATAAAACTATGTTGGTCAGCTCAAAAGTGCAAGTGCAATAGAAGATACCTACAGGAGTAAATGTAAACGTGCGTTTCGGCAACAATGCCTTCCCGGAAGAAGGCACTGTTGCTGAAACGTGCGTTGGGGTGCGTGGCGGCACGGTCTTTACAGGTAATACTCCCAGGCTTTCATATAATTTTAGCTCACGGTCTTTGCTCCACATGATCTTTCATCTTGTTGAGTTATCCCAATGCATATTGCTTGTGTCTTTGATACACCTTTAACTTGGTCACATGCTCTATTTACATTTACTCCTGTGGGTATCTTCTATTGCACTTGCACTTTTGAGCTGACCAACATAGTTTTATTTATTAACTTTGCCTGTGATTCCGTTTTGCCTGATTACTTAACGTGACTCCACTCCTGTTTTTGGTGTTCCACTGTTATTTCCCTGTAATTATATTTTTTCTGATTTTACATTGTGTATTCATTATCACACTAATAAAGTTTTGTACTTTTAGTATTTTGGTTCTTTTGGTGCTCCTTTCTTGTTCTGATTTCTGCAGACTACTAATGTAGAGGATTCAAGCAAACTTTCAGGTGTCAATATGTGATAGGTTAGGGATCACGGTGCAGTATGGAGACCTTAGCACCTCCATGCCCAGTCTACCTGTACCAGCCCCAATAACTGCTCGTTTGGACAATGTCCATGGATCACACTGATGCTGGAGTAGGAAGTGATCATATCCTGCTCCCCAGATATAGAATTTGGGGGTCCAGTTTCAGTTGCCTCCATCACTGGCCATGCTGAGAAATGATACCCGTAATTATAGAATGAGGCCACAGATAAACTTCCTGTTTATTGTCAATTTGTTAAATAAAAGAAGAAAAAGATAGTCAGTGAGTCACAGAGTGGCCTCCTGGAAGGAAACTCAGGTGAGGAATTCAGGAAGTGATGTGAAGCTGTCGATAAGGAGTACACAGCCATCAAATAGCTCAATTAATGGGATGTTTTTCCTGTGATTTATCAACACCTCATTGTTCCTTGGCAGAACCACTCTGAGTCCCCTGGAGAGAGGCTTTAATTTTCCGTTCCACCACCCCTAAGGCAAACACGCTAATCTACGCAGTCTGCGTAATACATCAGTAATACAAAGTACAAATATGAGCAAGCGGGAATACTGACCGACGGCGGGTTGTGGGGAGTGATTGTCACTGACACGTGAGATACACCAGGCAGGAACGGAGTGTTTAATGACAGTGTCCCCAATGTCATTAGCACGTACCCCAAGTATCAGTGTCATTATCCCGTACAATGTCCAGCTTCACCGAATCCGTGAAAAAAAGTTTTCTTTATTCACAAACTTAAACATGGTAGATACAAACTTCAGCACAAACCATATGGGTAAGAATCTCAACGTGTTTCTGGAGACTAAGCTCCTTTAATCATGACAAGATTGTGCTGGTTTATATTCCTTCCCTTCAAATTATCCTGTACTCTGAGTGTCAGAGTCACCCTGTACCATCGGTGTCATTATCCTGTACCCTGAGTGTCAGCTTCATTATCCTGTACCCCGAGTGTCAGCACCAGTATCCTGTACCCCTAGTGTCAGTGTCATTATCCTGTACCCCGAGTGTCAGTGTCATTATTCTGTACCCCAAGTGTCAGCACCAGTATCCTGTACCCCTAGTGTCAGTGTCATTATCCTGTACCCCAAGTGTCAGTGTCATTATTCTGTACCCCAAGTGTCAGTGTCATTATCCTGTACCCTGAGTGTCAGCGTCATTATCCTGTACCCTGAGTGTCAGCGTCATTATCCTGTACCCTGAGTGTCAACGTCATTATCCTGTACCCCGAGTGTCAGTGTTATTATCCTGTACCCCGAGTGTCAACGTCATTATCCTGTACCCCGAGTGTCAACGTCATTATCCTGTACCCCGAGTGTCAGAGTCATTATACTGTACCTCGAGTGTCAGTGTCATTATCCCGTACCCCGAGTGTCAACGTCATTATCCTGTACCCCGAGTGTCAGTGTCATTATCCTGTACCCCGAGTGTCAGTGTCATTATCCTGTACCCCGAGTGTCAACGTCATTATCCTGTACCCCGAGTGTCAACGTCATTATCCTGTACCCCGAATGTCAGTGTCATTATCCTGTACCCCGAGTGTCAGTGTCATTATCCTGTACCCTGAGTGTCAGCGTCATTATCCTGTACCCCGAGTGTCAACGTCATTATCCTGTACCCCGAATGTCAACGTCATTATCCTGTACCCCGAATGTCAGTGTCATTATCCTGTACCCCGAGTGTCAGTGTCATTATCCTGTACCCCGAGTGTCAGTGCCATTACCCTGTACCCCGAGTGTCAGTGTCATTACCCTGTACCCCGAGTGTCAGTGTCATTATCCTGTACCCTGAGTGTCAGCGTCACTATCCTATACCCTGAGTGTCAGCGTCATTATCCTGTACCCTGAGTGTCAGCGTCATTATCCCGTACCTCGAGTGTCAACATCATTATCCTGTACCCCGAGTGTCAGTGTCATTATCCTGTACCCCGAGTGTCAACGTCATTATCCTGTACCCCGAATGTCAGTGTCATTATCCTGTACCCTGATTGTCAGTGTCATTATCCTGTACCCTGAGTGTCAGCGTCATTATCCTGTACCCTGAGTGTCATTGTCATTATTCTGTACCCCAAGTGTCAGTGTCATTATCCTGTACCCTGAGTGTCAGCGTCATTATCCTGTACCCTGAGTGTCAGTGTCATTACCCTTTACCCCGAGTGTCAGTGTCATTATCCTGTACCCTGAGTGTCAGCGTCATTATCCTGTACCCTGAGTGTCAGCGTCATTATCCTGTACCCTGAGTGTCAGCGTCATTATCCCGTACCCCAAGTGTCAGTGTCATTATCCTGTACCCTGAGTGTCAGCGTCATTATCCTGTATCCTGAGTGTCAGTGTCATTACCCTTTACCCCGAGTGTCAGTGTCATTATCCTGTACCCTGAGTGTCAGCGTCATTATCCTGTACCCTGAGTATCAGTGTCATTATCCTGTACCCTGAGTGTCAGCACCATTATCCTGTACCCCTAGTGTCAGTGTTATTATCCTGTACCCCAAGCGTCAGTGTCATTATCCTGTACCCCGAGTGTCAGCACCATTATCCTGTACCCCGAGTGTCAGCACCATTATCCTGTACCCCGAGTGTCAGTGTCATTATCCTGTACCCCGAGTGTCAGCGTCATTATCCCGTACCTCGAGTGTCAACGTCATTATCCTGTACCCCGAGTGTCAACGTCATTATCCTGTACCCCGAGTGTCAGCACCATTATCCTGTACCCCGAGTGTCAGCACCATTA
This sequence comes from Ranitomeya imitator, assembly GCF_032444005.1. NCBI lineage: Eukaryota > Metazoa > Chordata > Amphibia > Anura > Dendrobatidae > Ranitomeya > Ranitomeya imitator. The sequence goes on from NC_091282.1 coordinate 660,213,850, forward strand.
TCCTGTACCCCAAGTGTCAGTGTCGTTATCCTGTACCCCGAGTGTCAGCACCATTATCCTGTACCCCGAGTGTCAGCACTATTATCCTATACCCCGAGTGTCAGTGTCATTATCCTGTACCCCAAGTGTCAGTGTCATTATCCTGTACCCCGAGTGTCAGCGTCATTATCCTGTACCCCGAGTGTCAGTGTCATTATCCTGTACCCCAAGTGTCAGTGTCATTATCCTGTACCCCGAGTGTCAGCGTCATTATCCTGTACCCTGAGTGTCAGTGTCATTATCCTGTACCCCGAGTGTCAGCGTCATTATCCTGTACCCTGAGTGTCAGTGTCATTACCCTGTACCCCAAGTGTCAGTGTCATTATCCTGTACCCTGAGTGTCAGTGTCATTATCCTGTACCCCGAGTGTCAGCGTCATTATCGTGTACCCTGAGTGTCAGTGTCATTATCCTGTACCCTGAGTGTCAGCACCATTATCCTGTACCCCTAGTGTCAGTGTCATTATCCTGTACCCCAAGTGTCAGCGTCATTATCCTGTACCCCGAGTGTCAGTGTCATTATCCTGTACCCCAAGTGTCAGTGTCATTATCCTGTACCCCAAGTGTCAGCGTCATTATCCTGTACCCTGAGTGTCAGTGTCATTATCCTGTACCCCGAGTGTCAGCGTCATTATCCTGTACCCTGAGTGTCAGTGTCATTACCCTGTACCCCAAGTGTCAGTGTCATTATCCTGTACCCTGAGTGTCAGTGTCATTATCCTGTACCCCGAGTGTCAGCGTCATTATCCTGTACCCTGAGTGTCATTGTCATTATCCTGTACCCTGAGTGTCAGCACCATTATCCTGTACCCCTAGTGTCAGTGTCATTATCCTGTACCCCAAGTGTCAGTGTCATTATCCTGTACCCCGAGTGTCAGCACCATTATCCTCTACCCCGAGTGTCAGCACCATTATCCTGTACCCCGAGTGTCAGTGTCATTATCCTGTACCCCGAGTGTCAGCGTCATTATCCCGTACCTCGAGTGTCAACGTCATTATCCTGTACCCCGAGTGTCAACGTCATTATCCTGTACCCCGAGTGTCAGCACCATTATCCTGTACCCCGAGTGTCAGCACCATTATCCTGTACCCCAAGTGTCAGTGTCATTATCCTGTACCCCGAGTGTCAGCGTCATTATCCTGTACCCCGAGTGTCAGTGTCATTATCCTGTACCCCAAGTGTCAGTGTCATTATCCTGTACCCCGAGTGTCAGCGTCATTATCCGGTACCCTGAGTGTCAGTGTCATTATCCTGTACCCCGAGTGTCAGCGTCATTATCCTGTACCCTGAGTGTCAGTGTCATTACCCTGTACCCCAAGTGTCAGTGTCATTATCCTGTACCCTGAGTGTCAGTGTCATTATCCTGTACCCCTAGTGTCAGCGTCATTATCCTGTACCCTGAGTGTCAGCGTCATTATCCTGTACCCTGAGTGTCAGCACCATTATCCTGTACCCCTAGTGTCAGTGTCATTATCCTGTACCCCAAGTGTCAGTGTCATTATCCTGTACCCCGAGTGTCAGCACCATTATCCTGTACCCCGAGTGTCAGCACCATTATCCTGTACCCCGAGTGTCAGTGTCATTATCCTGTACCCCGAGTGTCAGCGTCATTATCCCGTACCTCGAGTGTCAACGTCATTATCCTGTACCCCGAGTGTCAACGTCATTATCCTGTACCCCGAGGGTCAGCACCATTATCCTGTACCCCGAGTGTCAGCACCATTATCCTGTACCCCAAGTGTCAGTGTCATTATCCTGTACCCCGAGTGTCAGCGTCATTATCCTGTACCCCGAGTGTCAGTGTCATTATCCTGTACCCCAAGTGTCAGTGTCATTATCCTGTACCCCGAGTGTCAGCGTCATTATCCTGTACCCTGAGTGTCAGTGTCATTATCCTGTACCCCGAGTGTCAGCGTCATTATCCTGTACCCTGAGTGTCAGTGTCATTACCCTGTACCCCAAGTGTCAGTGTCATTATCCTGTACCCTGAGTGTCAGTGTCATTATCCTGTACCCCTAGTGTCAGCGTCATTATCCTGTACCCTGAGTGTCAGCGTCATTATCCTGTACCCTGAGTGTCATTGTCATTATTCTGTACCCCAAGTGTCAGTGTCATTATCCTGTACCCTGAGTGTCAGCGTCATTATCCTGTACCCTGAGTGTCAGTGTCATTACCCTTTACCCCGAGTGTCAGTGTCATTATCCTGTACCCTGAGTGTCAGCGCCATTATCCTGTACCCCGAGAGTCAGTGTCATTATCCTGTACCCCAAGTGTCAGTGTCATTATCCTGTACCCCAAGTGTCAGTGTCATTATCCTGTACCCCGAGTGTCAGCACCATTATCCTGTACCCCGAGTGTCAGCACCATTATCCTGTACCCCGAGTGTCAGTGTCATTATCCTGTACCCCGAGTGTCAGCGTCATTATCCCGTACCTCGAGTGTCAACGTCATTATCCTGTACCCCGAGTGTCAACGTCATTATCCTGTACCCCGAGTGTCAGCACCATTATCCTGTACCCCGAGTGTCAGTGTCATTATCCTGTACCCCAAGTGTCAGTGTCATTATCCTGTACCCCGAATGTCAGCGTCATTATCCTGTACCCCGAGTGTCAGTGTCATTATCCTGTACCCCAAGTGTCAGTGTCATTATCCTGTACCCCGAGTGTCAGCGTCATTATCCTGTACCCTGAGTGTCAGCGTCATTATCCTGTACCCCGAGTGTCAGTGTCATTATCCTGTACCCCGAGTGTCAGCGTCATTATCCTGTACCCTGAGTGCCAGCGTCATTATCCTGTACCCCGAGTGTCAGTGTCATTATCCTGTACCCCAAGTGTCAGTGTCATTATCCTGTACTCCGAGTGTCAGCGTCATTATCCTGTACCCCGAGTGTCAGCGTCATTATCCTGTACCCTGAGTGCCAGCGTCATTATCCTGTACCCCGAGTGTCAGCGTCATTATCCTGTACCCCGAGTGTCAGTGTCATTATCCTGTACCCCGAGTGTCAGTGTCATTGTCCTGTACCCCGAGTGTCAGTGTCATTATCCTGTACCCCGAGTGTCAGCGTCATTATACTGTACCCTGAGTGTCATTATCATGTACCCCAAGTGTCAGTGTCATTGTCCTGTACCCCGAGTGCCAGCGTCATTATCCTGTACCCCGAGTGTCAGTGTCATTATCATGTACCCCGAGTGTCAGCGTCATTATCCTGTACCCTGAGTGTCAGTGTCATTATACTGTACTCCAAGTGTTAACATGGCAGATCTTTGTCTTGTCACATACATTTTTTGACCCGTTCAGACTTTGTGGATTACTGCAGACCTGAGGGTTGTCAGCCTCCTTATTGTAATATAATTGGTCTAAAACAGGCAGATTTACACATATTAGCATAAGAAGGAGGGCCATATGACAGGTATAACTAGTAGAATTCATCATTGATCGGTGACTCAGAGCAGTTTATTGCCATATTTGCGATCTCTATTTTTTGAGCCCTCAGATTTGGCTGCATCATGGTAGTTGTGAGTTATGATAGGGATGTCACCGGACCTGGCCCAGAGCCCAGGGCGCCGATTCTAGCATTTGTCCCAACCTTACCCAATAGCATATCTAACATATCTGCCTTGTATCAGAGGGCGGCATTATCCACTGGGTGTAAAAGAGGAGCGGCCGCCAGCCCGACCCAATACGGACGTCAATCATAAATGATTTACAAATGGCACAATCGCAATGGTGGATAATGTCTCTGCCATCTAGTGCTCATCTGTGGTAGTGTAGGCCATTGACTTTTTCGTGACACATTGATAGTAATAAATTTAGCTAGATATGATTTGCATTTTTTTTAATGAAAATCTTAAAAGTTTGAAAAAATTTTGAACTTTGACTTTTTAAAACAAACAAAACAAAATAATTAATAAAATTTCCCACAAGTCTACTTTATGTTAGCATGATGTTTGAGACATATGGTTTTTTATAGCAAGTTCGAAGGGTTAAAACATGTACAATTTTTCATTTTTCCAGCAAGATTTGCAAACCCTATTTCTTTTTAGGAACCACTTCACTTTTGAAGTGACTTTGAGGGTCCTATGTGTCAGAAAACTCCCATACCAGACCCGGTTATAAAAATTGCACCCTTTACTGTATGCAAACCTCATTCAGGAAGGTCATTAACCCTTCTGGTGCTTCACAGGAATAATAGCAAAATGAAAGAACATAATGAAAAATTAGAATGTTGCTTTAGCACCAGATTTACCATTTTCTCAAGGGTAACAGGAGAAATTACACAAATTGGGTGGTCCATTTTCTCCTGAGTTTGGTGATGCCACTTATTGGGTTAACACTGCTGTTTGGGTACACGGCAAGGCTTGGAAGTGACGGAGCGCTATTTCTTTTTAACTCAGATTTGGCTAAAATAGACTGTGGACTCCATGTCGCACTTGAAGAGCCGCTATGGTGCCAAAGCAGCAGAAAAAAAACACATGCGACCCCATTTTGGAGACTACACGGCAGACGTCTCTCACACGTGACCATTTTGGAGACTAGACCTCTTGAGGAATTTTGTTTAGCGTTGTAGACGGACGGATCATAGAATTGTGTAACACTGAGCTGTGGAAATTAAAAAGAAAAAATCACCAAAAAGTTGTTTTAGCACAAGTCTTTAATTTTCAAAAGACTATTAGGAGAAAATGGACCACATCATTTGTTACACAATAACGTATGAGTACACCAATATACTACATGTGGTCGGAAACTACTTTCCATGCACAATGAAGGTGCGCCATATTGAAATGCAGATTTTGCTGGAATGGTTTGCTGGTGCCATGTCACATTGGTAGAGCCCCTAAAATGCCAGAACATAGAAAACACAGTGACCCCAGTTTACAAGCTGCACCCCTCAGTGAATACACCTAGTGATGCAGTGAGGATATTGACACCACAGGAGTGTCACTGAGTTATACCATTGGCTGGTGAAGAAATAATAATTACATTTTTACCACTAAAATATAGTTTTTGCTCCAGATATTTAATTTTACACAAGGGGAAATGGGAAAGAAGGCACCATAACTTGTTACACAATTTCATCTGAATGTGGCAATACCACATAGTCATGGCCGAAAGTGTTGGCACCCTTGAAATTGTTCCAGAAAAATGTAGTATTTCTCTGAAAATTATTACAATTACACGTTTTGTTATACACATGTTTATGTCCTTTATGTGTATTGGAACAACACTAAAAAACAGGAATAAAGGCAAATTGGACAAAATGTCACACAAAACCCCTAAAATGGTCCAGACAAAACTAAGTGGGCTTTCCTCACTACAGAAATTCCAAACATGTAGACACTAACTGCAGTGTAGACACATTGGGGCTCAGAAGGGAGATGGGAGGCATTTGGATCTGGGAGAGCAGAGATCACTGGATTTCTTTTCTTGGGATCAATGTCACTTTTCCAGAGCCTTTGTGCTACCAGTAACATGAAGCCCCCTATATTTTTGTTAACAGGCTAAATAGGAACTTGTTTTTGTGGGTTGGATTGAAGCTTTTATTGGTGGCATTTTGGATCACATTTATCCCGCGCTGAGCACTTATTTTGGGGTTTCCATCTAAATCTCAGAGTGACGTGATTCAGATGAAACCCCCGAGGGATCCGCTCACTAGAATGAGGCAGCAGAGTTACTCTGGACTCCGTCTGGCCTCTGTTTAGCGTTGTCCTTCTTTTCAGAAGTGCACAAAACTGTGGTCGCCCGCACTTTTATGCAATCCTAAAAAGATGGACACCGCCAGATCACAGGTCCTATGGCATCTACAGTGCCTTCATTTGCCACATTATACGGAACCTTCTGCTGGGGATTCCCTGTGAATCACGTATTTCAGAGATTTACACGGAAACCCTGGTGTAAGTGCTCAGCGCAGAGCGCAGGATAAATGTGCGCCGAGCCTTACTGCAGTCTTTTGGAGGCAGAATGAAAAAATCAACAGCTGGCGAAGAATTGGTTTTATTTATTTTTTGTGCCATTTCTCATGCAGTATAAGTAATTAGGCGACTTTATTCTTTGGGTCGATGCGATTACAGAGATACCACATTTATATATTTTTTGGGGTTTTGCATCATTTTATTCTGACATTAGTTTATTTTTTATTTTTCTGCTGATGGAGCTAAATTAGAGCTTATTTGTTTGAAGGACAAGGTGACATTTCATCAATACCTCTCTGGTTACATCAGTTTTTTTTCGGTCACATTCTATTCTACGTTTTGTTCAGCTGTGTGATAGAAAAAAAATATGATTTTATGGTGTTCACTGAAGGGATTAAATAATGTGACATTTTCATTGATCAGGTTGTTTCGGACGCAGCCCTCTCCTTCTCCTAGCCTTCTAAATGCTGCATGCTGAAATTGCTATTGGTCGTGGCATTTAGAGGGTTAAACAGCCAGACTGATTCTTCTACACTTCCCCCTCTCTATTGGGTTAATGCAAAGAGCAATTTTCTACTCTTTCACACCTACTTACTTTTTTGTGCACCCACACAGAAAGTGCGAAACTCTGTGTTCCCACCCACTATGTTACCCATTAGTGACCTCTATACAGTATGATATCCCCCAGCCACACACAGTAAGGCTAGTTTCACATTTGCGGTCTCGAGGGCTGCGGATGGCAGCTTACATCCTCCCTTCTTCCTCCTTGAAGCCCTGCCTACGCTCTGCCTACTTCTCCATGCGTCCTGCATCCTGCGTTCCTATCTTTAACATTGTGTACGCAGGGGCATGCGTTGTATGCCGATGCATCCGCGTGTGGCGATTTGACTGTGTGGTGACTGCACGGAAACTCAAAATTGATGTCCCTCGTAGAAAAATGATATAACGTCAAAATTCAAACAGAGGAAACCAAAGTGTCCCAAATGTACGAGGTATTGTGATAGATCCTATCATCGTGGAGAAGAGAGGTTGCCATCTCAGAACCTGTTCTCAACACAATAGAATGTGGTTACCACCCTAAAGGTTACATAGTATATGGTATAATTGGGGCGTGAGAGCAGCGGCTCAGGTAATTCCTCAAAGGTGGGGATTAGAATAATCATTCTTCTCAGTATAGTTACTACCTGGAGAAAAGTAATGGGACAATAGACTTAATCATTTCATTCAGGTTTTTCATTAAGCCCCATTGCCACAGTAATGTATAAAACCTTGCACCTAGGGGAATCTTCATTAAAATACATTCTTTCCCCCTCCAGGAGCTTCATCACTGCATGGCTTACAATGGCAGAGCAGCTGCATGCCAGCCTTACATCACCAAGCACAATGCTAAGCATCGGATGGAGTGCGGTAAAGCTAAATAGCAATAGGAGGTCCTGGTGTAACAAGTCAGATCATGACATTTCTTCCCCTCTAAATAGTCCATCACCTGTGCAAACGTAGAAAGAATGGCAGCAACATAGCCACAAAATGGAGACCCCCATAACGTTGCAGAGTGAGAATTCTCGAGGCTTGTTCTTTGTTTTACATAGACTTTTACATCCGTGCTATTGTGTAGGAGTAATAAAATAGTATTTTGCATTACACTATGTACTTATTGGTGTGTGTGTTTGATACTGTGTGCCGTTATCTATACATCCTGTTTTATTCAGCCCCTGACATACGATTTATGTAAATTATTAGTAGACATAGGCAGAACTTTACAGTTATCAACAGTAAACCTCATTTGATGGATGGATACTTCAAGCCCCCACAAAATAACATAGTGTCCTTTCTTAAGGTAAATTTGTTTTTTAGTCCAAAGCAGCAGCATCAATGGGGATTCTCTCCTCCTGGGACAAAGGACGGGTGATAGCAATTAGCTGAGATTAATCCTTAGTTCTCCAGCCCTACTAATCCCCGTCCTCACTTACAGGGCAGGACTGGTCATCTGGCAAATGCCAGAAGGGCCTGTCTGGTCATGGGCCGCCTTGTCTGCTATGTTGTTAACAGAATCGGTGTTCTCAAGACACCCATACTGTTAAGGTACCGTTACACTAAACGACTTACCAACGATCACGACTAGCGATATGACCTGGCCGTGATCGTTGGTAAGTTGTTGTGTGGTCGCTGGGGAACTGTCACACAGACAGCTCTCTCCAGCGACCAACGATCAAGGGTACAACTTCGGCATCGTTGAAACTGTCTTCAACGATGCCGAAGTCCCCGGGTAACCAGGGTAAACATCGGGTTACTAAGTGCAGGGCCGCGCTTAGTAACCCGATATTTACCCTGGTTACCATTGTAAAAGTTAAAAAAAAAAAAACAGTACATACTCACATTCCGATATCTGTCACGTCCCCCGCCGTCAGCTTCCCTGCACTTACTGTCAGCGCCGGCCGTAAAGCAGAGCACAGCTTTTACAATGGTAACCAGGGTAAATATCGGGTTACTAAGCACGGCCCTGCGCTTAGTAACCCGATATTTACCCTGGTTACAAGTGAACACATCGCTGGATCGGCATCACACACGCCGATCCAGCGATGACAGCGGGTGATCAGCGACCAAAAAAAGGTCCTGATCATTCCCCACCGACCAACGATCTCCCAGCAGGGGCCTGATCGTTGGTCGCTGTCACACATAACGAGATCGTTAGCGGGATCATTGCTACGTAACAAAAACCGTGACGTTGCAACGATATCGTTAACTAAATCGTTATGTGTGAAGGTACCTTTAAGAGTTGTGATGAAGCACAAAGTTGCTGACTTCGTCACTTACCCCAGCAGGCCACTGGTATCATTAGAAATATTGGTCTTGTAGAAAATCTTCCTTTCCTCCATCCAGGGTAATATTAGTAATATATCCCATCTGGTTCATGAGGACGGGGGACAACATGGGCTTGTGTGATTTCAAATGCCAGGACTGAATTTCAGTCCCAGTCTGTAACTGGGGGCTGTGCTGCATTACATTCTATGGGGGCTGTGCTGCATTACATTCTATGGGGGCTGTGCTGCGTTACATTCTATGGGGACTGTACTGCGTTACATTCTATGGGGGCTGGCTGCGTTACAATCTATGGGGGCTGGCTGCGTTACATTCTATGGGTGGCTAGCTGCATTACATTCTAAGGGGGCTGGCTGCATTACATTCTTTGGGGGCTGGCTGCATTACATTCTATGGGGGCTGGCTGAATTACATTCTTGTGGGCTGGCTGCATTACATTCTATGGGGGAGGGTTGTATTACATTCTATGTGGGAGGGCTGTATTACATTCTATGGGGGGGCTGTATTACATTCTATGGGGGGACTGTATTACATTCTATGGGGGGGGCTGTATTACATTTCCTGGGGCTACATTATATTCTATGGGGGCTGTATTATATTCTATGGGGAGGTGGGCTGTATTACATTCTATGGGGGGCTGTATTACATTCTATGGAGGGGCTACACTATATTCTATGGGGGGCTGCATTATGTTCTATGAGGGGGCTACCATATATTCTATATGCAGGGGCTGCATTATACTATATGAGGGGGTTGCATTATATTCTCTGGGGGGTTACATTATACTCAGGGGGCTGCAATATATTCTGTGGGGTGGCTGCATTATACTCTGGGGTGGCATCAGTATACTATATGTGAATACAACGAAGAAAAAAATGCGGCAGCACTCACCAGATGGCGTGGTTCAATCCTTTATTGGAGATACACAATCCATAGTAGCGTGTTCACGGCTCGGGGGAGTGCGGACATAGTGGAAGTGAGCAGGGAAAGACAACAGCTGTTTCGCGCTATACCAGCGCTTCTACAGGTCCTGTAGAAGCGCTGGTATAGCGCGAAACAGCTGTGTATCTCCAATAAAGGATTGAACCACGCCATCTGGGGAGTAACATAGTAACATAGTAACATAGTTAGTAAGGCCGAAAAAAGACATTTGTCCATCCAGTTCAGCCTATATTCCATCATAATAAATCCCCAGATCTACGTCCTTCTACAGAACCTAATAATTGTATGATACAATATTGTTCTGCTCCAGGAAGACATCCAGGCCTCTCTTGAACCCCTCGACTGAGTTCACCATCACCACCTCCTCAGGCAAGCAATTCCAGATTCTCACTGCCCTAACAGTAAAGAATCCTCTTCTATGTTGGTGGAAAAACCTTCTCTCCTCCAGACGCAAAGAATGCCCCCTTGTGCCCGTCACCTGTTGTGAGTTCTGTTTTTGGGCTCCCTCTGGTGGTTACTGATGGTACTGGGTGATTTGTGTTCTGCTGTCTCTGGTGTCCACCTGTTCTATTAGGATTTGGGAGTTTCCTATTTAACCGGGCTTTCTTGTCATTTCCCTGCCGGCTATCAAGGTTATCAGAGTGTTTTGTTACCTCAGCTTCTGGCTTCAGTAATCTTCAGGACAAGCTAAGTTTTTGATTTTCTTGTTCCACGTTTTGCTTTATTTTTGTCTTGTCCAGCTTGCATGTAATTGTTTCTTTGCTGCTGGTTGCTCTAGTGGGCTGTAATTGCTCCTCATGTTCCATGAGTTGGAACATGAGTTCAAGTAATTACAGGGTGGTTTTTTGAAGGGTTTTTTGCTGACCGCGCAGTTTACTTTTGTATCCTCTGCTATCTAGTTTTAGCGGGCCTCATTTTGCTGAATCTGCTTTCATACTGCGTATGTGCCTTCCTCTCATTTCACCGTCATTATATGTGGGGGGCTGCTATTTCTGTGGGGTATTTCTCTGGAGGCAAGAGAGGTCTGTGTTTCTTCTAATAGGGGAAGTTAGATCTTCGGCTGGTGCGAGACGTCTAGGATCAACGTAGGCACGTTCCCCGGCTATTGTTATTTGTGTGTTCAGGTTTAGGGTCGCGGTCAGCTCAGGTTCCATCACCCTAGAGCTCGTTGGTGCTTGTCCTTTTGTGATTCCCTGCCATTGGAATCATGACAGTATAGCCGGCCCAAAATGTTTGGGCTGAAGTAGGAGGAAAAGTAGTCTGAGGAAGTTTTTTTTATTTTTTTTTTTCTCTCCTCTGAGGTTGCTGCCTAGCCTTAATTGCAGCCTGGCTGATTTTTTTTTTTCCTCCTCTTAATCCTTGAATGGCTCTGACCTTAGCTGTTTATCATGGACGTCCAGAGTTTAGCTTCCAGCTTGAATAATCTTGCTGCTAAGGTTCAAAATATACAAGATTTTGTTGTACATGCTCCTATGTCTGAACCTAGAATTCCTATTCCAGAGTTCTTTGCTGGAGATAGATCTAGTTTTCTGAATTTTAGGAACAATTGCAAGCTGTTCCTTTCTTTGAAATCTCGCTCTTCTGGAGACCCTGCTCAGCAGGTTAAGATTATTATATCTTTCCTGCGGGGTGACCCTCAAAATTGGGCATTTGCATTGGCACCAGGGGATCCTGCGTTGCTTAATGTGGATGCGTTTTTTCTGGCATTGGGTTTGCTCTATGAGGAACCTAACCAGGAGATTCAGGCTGAAAAAGCTTTATTAGCTCTCTCTCAGGGGCAAGATGAAGCAGAAATATATTGTCAAAAATTTCGGAAATGGTCAGTGCTTACTCAGTGGAATGAGTGCGCCCTGGCTGCAAAGTTCAGAGATGGCCTTTCTGAGGCCATTCAAGATGTTATGGTGGGGTTCCCTGCGCCTACGGGTCTGAATGAGTCTATGACTATGGCTATTCAGATTGATCGGCGTTTACGGGAGCGCAAACCTGTGCACCATTTGGCGGTGTCTTCTGAACAGGCACTTGAGACAATGCAATGTGATAGAGTTCAGTCTAGAAGTGAACGGCAAAACTATAGGCGGAAAAATGGGTTGTGCTTTTATTGTGGTGATTCAGCTCATGTTATATCAGCATGCTCTAAACGCACAAAAAAGGTTGATAAGTCTGTTGCCATTAGTACGTTACAGTCTAAGTTCATTCTGTCTGTGACTCTGATTTGCTCATTATCATCCATTTCCGTCGATGCCTATGTAGATTCAGGCGCTGCCCTGAGTCTTATGGATTGGTCATTTGCCAAGCGATGTGGGTTTAGTCTTGAGCCTCTGGAAGTCCCTATTCCTTTGAAGGGAATTGACTCTACACCTTTGGCTATGAATAAACCTCAGTACTGGACACAAGTGACCATGCGTATGACTCCCGTTCATCAGGAGGTGATTCGCTTCCTGGTATTGTATAATTTACATGATGTTCTAATACTTGGTCTGCCATGGTTACAAACTCATAACCCAGTCCTTGACTGGAAAACAATGTCTGTGTTAAGCTGGGGATGTCAGGGGGTTCATGATGATGCACCTCCGATTTCTATCGCTTCATCTACTCCTTCTGAGGTTCCTGTATTTTTGTCTGATTATCGGGATGTTTTTGAGGAGCCTAAGCTCAGTTCGCTTCCTCCTCACAGGGATTGCGATTGTGCTATAGATTTAATTCCTGGTAGTAAATTTCCTAAAGGTCGTTTGTTCAATCTGTCAGTGCCAGAGCATACTGCTATGCGGGATTATGTTAAGGAGTCCTTGGAAAAGGGACATATCCGTCCATCTTCGTCCCCTTTGGGAGCAGGTTTTTTTTTCGTGGCCAAAAAAGATGGGTCCTTGAGGCCTTGTATAGATTATCGTCTTTTGAATAAGATTACCGTAAAATATCAGTATCCTTTGCCTTTGTTGACTGATTTGTTTGCTCGCATTAAGGGGGCTAAATGGTTCACTAAGATTGATCTTCGGGGTGTGTATAATCTTATACGAATAAAGCAAGGTGATGAGTGGAAAACCGCATTTAATACGCCTGAGGGCCATTTTGAGTATTTGGTAATGCCTTTCGGACTTTCTAATGCTCCTTCAGTCTTCCAGTCCTTTATGCACGATATTTTCAGTGAATATCTGGATAAATTTATGATTGTGTATTTGGATGATATTTTGTTTTTTTCTGATGACTGGGAGTCTCATGTTCAGCAGGTCAGGAAGGTGTTTCAGGTCCTGCGAGCTAATTCCTTGTTTGTAAAGGGCTCAAAGTGTCTCTTTGGAGTCCAGAAGATTTCTTTCTTGGGGTATATTTTTTCCCCTTCTACTATTGAGATGGATCCCGTCAAGGTTCGGGCTATTTGTGACTGGACGCAGCCTGCATCTCTTAAGAGTCTACAGAAGTTCTTGGGCTTTGCTAATTTCTATCGTCGTTTTATAACTAATTTTTCTAGTGTTGTTAAGCCTTTGACGGATTTGACTAAGAAGGGTGCTGATGTTGCTGATTGGTCTACTGCGGCTGTGGAGGACTTTCAGGAACTTAAACGCCGGTTTTCTTCTGCTCCTGTGTTGCGTCAGCCTGATGTTTCGCTTCCTTTCCAAGTTGAGGTTGATGCTTCCGAGATTGGAGCGGGGGCGGTTTTGTCACAGAGAAGCTCCGATTGCTCGGTGATGAAGCCATGTGCGTTCTTTTCTAGAAAATTTTCGCCCGCTGAGCGGAATTATGATGTGGGTAATCGGGAACTTTTGGCCATGAAGTGGGCATTTGAGGAGTGGCGTCATTGGCTGGAGGGTGCTAGACATCGTGTGGTGGTCTTGACTGATCACAAAAATCTGATTTACCTTGAGTCTGCCAGGCGTCTGAATCCTAGACAGGCTCGTTGGTCACTGTTTTTCTCTCGTTTCAATTTTGTGGTTTCATACCTGCCAGGTTCAAAGAATGTGAAGGCGGATGCTCTTTCTAGGAGTTTTGTGCCTGACTCCCCTGGAAATTCTGAGCCCACTGGTATCCTTAGGGATGGGGTGATTTTGTCGGCCGTCTTCCCAGACTTGCAACGTGCTTTGCAGGAGTTTCAGGCGGGTAAACCTGATCGTTGTCCGCCTGAGAGACTGTTTGTTCCAGATAGTTGGACCAGTAGAGTCATCTCCGAGGTCCATTCTTCTGCGTTGGCAGGTCATCCTGGAATATTTGGTACTAGAGACTTGGTGGCCAGGTCTTTTTGGTGGCCTTCCTTGTCGAGGGATGTGCGTTCTTTTGTGCAGTCTTGTGAGGTTTGTGCTCGGGCTAAGCCTTGCTGTTCTCGAGCCAGTGGATTGTTGTCACCTTTGCCTATCCCGAAGAGGCCTTGGACGCACATTTCCATGGACTTTATTTCGGATCTCCCTGTCTCTCAAAAAATGTCCGTCATCTGGGTTGTGTGTGACCGCTTTTCTAAAATGGTTCATCTTGTACCCTTGCCTAAGTTGCCTTCCTCCTCTGAGTTGGTCCCTCTGTTTTTCCAGAACGTGGTTCGTTTGCATGGGATTCCGGAGAACATCGTTTCTGACAGGGGATCCCAGTTTGTGTCTAGATTTTGGCGGACGTTCTGTGCTAAGATGGGCATTGATTTGTCCTTTTCGTCTGCATTCCACCCTCAGACGAATGGCCAGACGGAGCGAACTAATCAGACCTTGGAAACTTATTTGAGGTGTTTTGTTTCTGCTGATCAGGATGACTGGGTTACCTTTTTGCCGCTGGCCGAGTTTGCCCTTAATAATCGGGCTAGTTCTGCTACCTTGGTTTCTCCTTTCTTTTGTAATTCGGGGTTTCATCCACGTTTTACCTCTGGTCAGGTGGAGCCTTCTGATTGTCCTGTGGTGGATGGGTTGCATCGAATTTGGAGTCATGTGGTGGACAATTTGAAGTTGTCCCAGGAGAAGGCTCAGCAGTTTGCTAATCGCCGTCGCCGCGTGGGTCCTCGACTTCGTGTTGGGGACTTGGTGTGGTTGTCTTCTCGTTTTGTTCCTATGAAGGTCTCTTCTCCTAAGTTCAAGCCTCGGTTCATCGGTCCTTATAGGATCTTGGAAATTCTTAACCCTGTGTCGTTTCGTTTGGATCTCCCGGCATCGTTTGCTATTCATAATGTGTTCCATCGGTCGTTGTTGCGGAGGTATGAGGTACCTGTTGTTCCTTCGCTTGAGCCTCCTGCTCCGGTGCTGGTGGAGGGAGAATTGGAGTATGTTGTGGAGAAGATCTTGGATTCTCGTGTTTCCAGACGGAAACTCCAATATTTGGTCAAGTGGAAGGGTTATGGTCAGGAGGATAATTCTTGGGTGGTTGCCTCTGATGTTCATGCTGATGATTTGGTCCGCGCTTTTCATAGGGCTCATCCTGGTCGCCCTGGTGGTTCTCGTGAGGGTTCGGTGACCCCTCCTCAAGGGGGGGTACTGTTGTGAGTTCTGTTTTTGGGCTCCCTCTGGTGGTTACTGATGGTACTGGGTGATTTGTGTTCTGCTGTCTCTGGTGTCCACCTGTTCTATTAGGATTTGGGAGTTTCCTATTTAACCGGGCTTTCTTGTCATTTCCCTGCCGGCTATCAAGGTTATCAGAGTGTTTTGTTACCTCAGCTTCTGGCTTCAGTAATCTTCAGGACAAGCTAAGTTTTTGATTTTCTTGTTCCACGTTTTGCTTTATTTTTGTCTTGTCCAGCTTGCATGTAATTGTTTCTTTGCTGCTGGTTGCTCTAGTGGGCTGTAATTGCTCCTCATGTTCCATGAGTTGGAACATGAGTTCAAGTAATTACAGGGTGGTTTTTTTAAGGGTTTTTTGCTGACCGCGCAGTTTACTTTTGTATCCTCTGCTATCTAGTTTTAGCGGGCCTCATTTTGCTGAATCTGTTTTCATACTGTGTATGTGCCTTCCTCTCATTTCACCGTCATTATATGTGGGGGGCTGCTATTTCTGTGGGGTATTTCTCTGGAGGCAAGAGAGGTCTGTGTTTCTTCTAATAGGGGAAGTTAGATCTTCGGCTGGTGCGAGACGTCTAGGATCAACGTAGGCACGTTCCCCGGCTATTGTTATTTGTGTGTTCAGGTTTAGGGTCGCGGTCAGCTCAGGTTCCATCACCCTAGAGCTCGTTGGTGCTTGTCCTTTTGTGATTCCCTGCCATTGGAATCATGACAGTCACCTTCCTTGGTATAAACAGATCCTCAGCGAGATATTTGTATTGTCCCCTTATATACTTATACATGGTTATTAGATCGCCCCTCAGTCGTCTTTTTTCTAGACTAAATAATCCTAATTTCGCTAATCTATCTGGGTATTGTAGTTCTCCCATCCCCTTTATTAATTTTGTTGCCCTCCTTTGTACTCTCTCTAGTTCCATTATATCCTTCCTGAGCACCGGTGCCCAAAACTGGACACAGTACTCCATGTGCGGTCTAACTAGGGATTTGTACAGAGGCAGTATAATGCTCTCATCATGTGTATCCAGACCTCTTTTAATGCACCCCATGATCCTGTTTGCCTTGGCAGCTGCTGCCTGGCACTGGCTGCTCCAGGTAAGTTTATCATTAACTAGGATCCCCAAGTCCTTCTCCCTGTCAGATTTACCCAGTGGTTTCCCATTCAGTGTGTAATGGTGATATTGATTCCTTCTTCCCATGTGTATAACCTTACATTTATCATTGTTAAACCTCATCTGCCACCTTTCAGCCCAAGTTTCCAACTTATCCAGATCCATCTGTAGCAGAATACTATCTTCTCTTGTATTAACTGCTTTACATAGTTTTGTATCATCTGCAAATATCGATATTTTACTGTGTAAACCTTCTACCAGATCATTAATGAATATGTTAAAGAGAACAGGTCCCAATACTGACCCCTGCGGTACCCCACTGGTCACAGCGACCCAGTTAGAGACTATACCATTTATACCCATCCTCTGCTTTCTATCACTAAGCCAGTTACTAACCCATTTACACACATTTTCCCCCAGACCAAGCATTCTCATTTTGTGTACCAACCTCTTGTGCGGCACGGTATCAAACGCTTTGGAAAAATCGAGATATACCACGTCCAATGACTCACCGTGGTCCAGCCTATAGCTTACCTCTTCATAAAAACTGATTAGATTGGTTTGACAGGAGCGATTTCTCATAAACCCATGCTGATATGGAGTTAAACAGTTATTCTCATTGAGATAATCCAGAATAACATCCCTCAGAAACCCTTCAAATATTTTACCAACAATAGAGGTTAGACTTACTGGCCTATAATTTCCAGGTTCACTTTTAGAGCCCTTTTTGAATATTGGCACCACATTTGCTATGCGCCAGTCCTGCGGAACAGACCCTGTCGCTATAGAGTCCCTAAAAATAAGAAATAATGGTTTATCTATTACATTACTTAGTTCTCTTAGTACTCGTGGGTGTATGCCATCCGGACCCGGAGATTTATCTATTTTAATCTTATTTAGCCGGTTTCGCACCTCTTCTTGGGTTAGATTGGTGACCCTTAATATAGGGTTTTCATTGTTTCTTGGGATTTCACCTAGCATTTCATTTTCCACCGTGAATACCGTGGAGAAGAAGGTGTTTAATATGATAGCTTTTTCCTCGTCATCTACAACCATTCTTTCCTCACTATTTTTTAAGGGGCCTACATTTTCAGTTTTTATTCTTTTACTATTGATATAGTTGAAGAACAGTTTGGGATTAGTTTTACTCTCCTTAGCAATGTGCTTCTCTGTTTGCTTTTTGGCAGCTTTAATTAGTTTTTTAGATAAAGTATTTTTCTCCCTATAGTTTTTTAGAGCTTCAATGGTGCCATTCTGCTTTAGTAGTGCAAATGCTTTCTTTTTACTGTGCTGCCGCATTTTTTTCTTCGTTGTATTCATATTGGAATGCCTGTTTTTCCTCATGCGAGCACCTCCAGCTACTGAAGTCTAAACACCCACAAGTGACTGCAGTTTATCAGTATCTTATTCACGGGCTGTGCAGCGCCACAATTTTCTCTTCATTGCCTGAGTATACTATATGTGGGCTGCATTATACTGTATCGAGGACTATGGGGAATACATTATACTATATGAGGAACTATGGGGTGCATTATACTATGGGAAGTGAATTGTACTACATGGATGACAATGGCAGGGCATTATACTATATGGAGCACTATGAGGAATGTATAATACTGTTTGTAGGACTGAGGAGTGTATTATACTATATGGAGGACTGTGGCAGTACATTATATTATATGGAAGACTCAGGAGTGTATTATACTATATGGAGGACTGTGGCAGTACATTATATTATATGGAGGACTGAGGAGTGTATTATACTATATGGAGGAATTGCAGTGTATTTTAATATATGGAGGACTATGAGGAGTGTATTATACTATATGGAGGACTATGAGGAGTGTATTATACTATATGGAGGACTGAGGAGTGTATTATACTATGTGGAGGACTGAGGAGTGTATTATACTATATGGAGGACTGAGGTGCACATTATAATATATGGAGGACTATGGGGTGTATTATACTAAACAAGCAAAATGCTATCTATTCATCGAGTGATTGGATTGTTTATGTGGGAACAGAAATCCTTGTTCTCAGCAGCACATCGCCGCTGTAAACTGTAGTTGTGCTGCTGATAACATGATACTGTATGGGGACATATTGATGTAATTGTGATTGTTCTGTTCCCTTCATTCTTTCTCAGATGGTGTAAAGAGGCTGGGAAACAAACGAACGACTTCAGTATTTACACCAATAGATTTCCTCAAACATATATTAAGGATCCCTTCAACTTATATAAGTAACAATCAATAAGAGAACATAGAAGGACCACTGATCCAATGTATAAAAATATATAAACAACACCTTTTATTAATCAATATAGTACATATAATGAGACAATAACAAAAAACATATACAAAAAATACATAAAATATGGATACTTGACAGATGGGATAGTGCATAGGCCAATGAGCGCACGGAACACCAACTGTCACCATGTAGGTAAAAGGAGGACAGCAGTATATAATAACAACGACAATGTCTCCCTATAGAGCATGAGTAATATAAATATGTCCAGATATAATATCAATAAATAACCACCCACCGCTCAAGATAATAAACCTAACTTGCTGCCCACCTCAAAAATTAATATCGAAGGTACAGTGGGCTGCATGTATGGTTGTAACTAAATAACACTATACACTCGGTGAACCAAAAAACGACCTGCCTCAATGAAAGAAACAGCCCCAGTGAATGACGCTATAATAGAACCGTACCTGTAGACATGGTGCCAGAGGAGTGCGTGCACAAAGCACCTCGACGCGCGTTTCGCTTTCTACTATAGCTTCGTCGGGAGGTCGACTTCAGTATTGTCGATCACACTTGTTTAGCGGCTTGAGATCAGCGCATGTAAATACAGCAGAAATGCTTCGCAGGGAGACCAGGCAAGGATGATGACAGTTGTAGTTAGCACCCGGCACCTGGGAATAGCGCTAACTCTATGGCTTTTCTCAGCCGCCAGAGCATTTAATTCTGGTATGTGTAATGATTTTTAGGGTTGATGTCAGCTGCGTAATGTCAGCTGCTATGAATCCCTGGTGCAAGTAATGGAGAGGAGTCTATCAGACCCCCCACTACTAGCCCAGACCTGGCGAGATCCAGCGACCCTGAAGAGTGGTGACGGTAGTAACAATACCACTGTAAGTACTCGGGCAGAAATCAGAGAGTGGACCCTCTGGGTCGTGACTCTAGAGCCCCCGGGGTCGAGCGGACCAGATGGAATCACCCCCTATACAGGGAGTGTTAGGAGCAGGACCTCGAGGGAATGGAGACACAACAGCTAGAGCCAAAGGGGCGACCCAAGATAAAGAAGGAAACCACAGGCTATAAGGATGGCAGGGAATAATAGGAAAACAAGACTTAACTGAAAATGACTGGAACACGGAACGGCAGAACACAGCAGGAGCACGGACTGGCAGGATACAGCAGGAACACGGACAGGCAGGATACAGCAGGAACACGGGCTGGCAGGACACAGCAGGAACACGGACTGGCAGGGTACAGCAGGAACACGGACTGGCAGGATACAGCAGGAACACGGACTGGCAGGATACAGCAGGAACACGGACAGGCAGGACACAGCAGGAACACGGACTGGCAGGATACTGAGACAAAGTAAAGACTGGGCTGAGAAAAGACACTGGTACAGGGGAGCCTAGGGCATAGGGACACTGACGGCAGACAGTGCACCTACAAAGCAAAGGCGTCTTACCTAGGAAGACGCCGGGAAGAAATAGCCGATGGGCGCCGCCATGTTGGGGCGGAGCTATCGGGTCGCGACCTCCCAGAGGGCTCAGCGCTGGAGGAGACGCGACCGCGCATGCGCAAAGACGCTGGACGCCGGGAGCCAGAGAAAGAAGCAGCAGAGCGGCGAGGAACGGGATCGCAAGTGCGCCGCTGGATGGAAGAAGATGGTTAAGTATGTGCGGGCGTGACAGTACCCCCCTCCTTAGTCCCCCTTTTTTTAAGGCTAGAAAGGAATCTTTTCATGATAAGGGGAGCATTGATGTTCTCTCGAGGCTCCCAGGACCTCTCCTCAGGACCAAATCCCTCCCAATCAATCAAAAAATAAGTTTTACCCCTAACTACCTTTTTGGCAAGAATATCTTTAACGTTAAAGATTCCATCAGAAGTACAGAGCTGAGGAGAGGGAGAGGTAGCGGAGTGAAAACGATTAAAGACTGCGGGTTTGAGAAGAGACACATGGAAGGCATTGGGAATGCGCAAAGAGGCAGGTAGCTTCAACTTATAAGAGACATCATTAATGCGACTCAAGATAGGAAACGGACCAATATAGCGAGGACCCAGTTTGCAAGAGGGAATTTTAAGCTTGATATAGCGAGAGGAGAGCCAAACTTTATCACCCGGAGAATATGGCGGAGCATCCAAACGCTTCTTGTCAGCAAACTTTTTCATATTAAGGCTAGCTTTCTCAAGAGCCACTTTGGTCTCATTCCAAATTGTAGAGAATTCCCGGGACAAGAAATCCGCTGCCGGTACCCCCGAGGAGAGAGAAACAGGAAGAGGAATGTTCGGATGTTGACCATAGACTACAAAAAAGGGAGATTTGGAGGAAGACTCGCTGGGAAGATTGTTGTAAGAGAATTCAGCCCAGGGGAGAAGAGAGACCCAGTCATCTTGGTGTGCATTGGAGAAATGTCGCAGATATGTAGTCAGAACTTGATTAACTCGCTCCACTTGTCCGTTGGACTGAGGGTGATAGGCGGAAGAGAAGTCCAAGTTAACCTTTAATAGACTGCAGAGAGCTCTCCAAAAACGTGAGGTAAATTGTACTCCACGGTCAGAGACGATATGATGTGGGAAACCATGAAGACGGAAGACTTGGTGTAAAAAGATCTTTGCCAACTCAGGAGCGGAAGGCAGACCAGGCAATGCGATGAAGTGAGCCATTTTAGAGAACCGATCTACAACAACCAAGATGACAGAACAATTCGAGGAACAAGGTAGATCAGTGATGAAGTCCATAGCTATAAAACTCCAAGGAACGGAAGGTACAGGCAGAGGATGCAGGAGACCGGAAGGGGGCTGCCTAGGAACTTTATTCTTAGCACAAGAAGGACAAGAAGCGATGAATTTGGTGACGTCTTGTCGGAGAGTTGGCCACCAGTAGTGCCGAGAGATAAGAGAAAGTGTTTTCTTAACTCCTACATGTCCTGCAATTTTGGAGGAGTGACCCCAACGTAAAATTCTCTCCTTGTCTTGATTAGCCACAAGAGTCTTGCCAGGAGGAGTTGAGATCACTCTTAGTGGAGCAAGAGTGACGATCTTCGTAGGATCAATGATGTGAGCCGGAGAATCCTCAATGTCCTGAGGCTGAAAGGATCTCGAAAGAGCATCTGCTTTGACATTCTTATTTCCGGGTCGGAAATGAAGCTCAAACTCAAATCGTCCGAAGAATAAAGACCATCTGGCTTGTCGTGGATTTAGTCTTTGGGCTGACTGAATATAGGCCAGATTCTTGTGGTCTGTGTAAATGGTGAATGGATGAAGAGACCCCTCAAGAAGATAACGCCATTCCTCCAAGGCTAGCTTGATAGCCAATAGTTCCTTATCCCCTATAGAGTAGTTACGCTCAGGAGCGGAAAAAGTTTTAGAAAAGAAACCACAGGTCACCAAACGTCCGGACGAAGATCTTTGCAAAAGTACTGCTCCAGCTCCAATAGAGGATGCGTCGACCTCAAGGACAAACGGTCTATTAGCATCAGGACGATGAAGCACAGGGGCCGTAGCGAAACTTTGTTTAAGGGACAGAAAGGACTCTTCAGCCTCAGGGGTCCAAAGACCGGAATTGACTCCCTTGCGAACTAGGGCAGAGATAGGCTTGGTCATGGAAGAAAAATGAGGAATAAATTGTCTATAGTAATTGGCAAAGCCAAGAAAACGTTGGATTGCTTTTGTTCCAAGAGGACGAGGCCAATTCAGGACAGCCGAAACCTTCTCTGGATCCATCTCTAAGCCAGATCTTGAGACAATATACCCAAGGAAGGGAAGAGAAGATTGTTCAAAGACGCACTTCTCAATCTTAGCGAACAGATGATTCTCTCTTAGCCTTTGCAGAACTCGGCGGACATCTCGCCTGTGAGTGGAGAGATCCGGAGAAAAGATGAGAATGTCGTCAAGGTAAACCACGACTGAGGAGTAGAGAAGATCCCGAAATACATCGTTCACAAATTCCTGGAAAACCGCGGGGGCGTTGCAGAGACCAAACGGCATAACCAAGTATTCGTAGTGACCGTCACGAGTATTGAAGGCAGTCTTCCATTCGTCGCCTGCACGAATACGAACCAGATTGTATGCGCCACGTAGATCTAATTTGGTAAAAATTTGCGCACCCCGCAGATGGTCGAAGAGTTCCGGAATGAGTGGCAGAGGATATTTGTTCTTCACCGTGATGTTGTTTAAGCCTCGATAATCAATGCAGGGGCGGAGAGAACCGTCTTTCTTCTTCACGAAAAAAAACCCTGCTCCAGCCGGTGAAGAAGACTTGCGAATGAATCCTTTAGCAAGATTTTCTTGAATGTACTCAGACATAGCTTGAGTCTCAGCAGGAGAGAGAGGATAGATTCTGCCCCTGGGCGGATTAGTTCCTGGCACGAGATCTATGGGACAATCATAGAGACGGTGAGGCGGAAGGCCCTCAGCCTCCTTCTTGTTGAAGACATCAGAAAAAGCGCTGTAGACACAGGGTAAAGCGGGAAGAGAAGAGGAAGGAGAAGAATTAGAGGAAGACCCCACAGGACGCACCGGCAGCAGACAACACTCCCGACAAAGCTCACCCCAGCGCAAGATATTGCCATTGCGCCAATCTAAAACGGGCTCGTGGAACCGTAACCAAGGAAGACCTAAGAGCATAGGATGAGACAGACCCGCTAAAACATAAAATGCAATTCTCTCCTTCTGCAGAGCCCCAACTTGAAGTTCCACCTCAAGTGTTACTTGAGTAATGGTCTCTTGTAAAGGTTTACCATCCACAGATGCAAGAACCACAGGAGCCTCTAAGGTTTTGACTGGAATGGAAAATTTCAAAACCTCTTCCAACCTGATAAAATTCCCTGCTGCGCCCGAATCCACATACGCATCTAGAGAAATGCCCTTGCCCGCAATATGCAAAAGAACGGACAAAGTAAGGGGTTGAGAGGAATCACATACACCTAGGGAGGCCTCTCTTACCTGACCTAGGCGGAGGAGTTTTCCGGACGTTTAGGGCAAGAGCGCAATAAATGAGCAGAACTTCCGCAGTAAAAACATAACCCCTGAGTGCGCCTCTCTTTACGACGTTGTTCGGACATCTTAAGACGGTCCACTTGCATAGGTTCTGGTGCGGACGCCTGAGAGGAGGTTCTAGGCTGAGGACTGAGTGGCTTACGGGTGGCAGAAGAAGGGCGAAGAGATCTCCGCTCGCGGGCGCGTTCTTGGAACCGAAGGTCAATACGGGTAGCTAAGGAAATTAATTCCTCCAAAACAGTAGGGGTGTCCCGACCAGCTAACTCATCTTTTATGCGCCCAGAGAGCCCCCGCCAGAAAGCACCCACCAACGCCTCATTGTTCCAGCCCAAGTCAGAGGAGAGGGTGCGGAACTGAATAGCGTACTGGCCTACGGATAACGATCCCTGATGGAGAGAAAATAGAGCTTCAGTTGTAGAGGCCAGACGTCCAGGTTCGTCAAAGACAAGACGGAAAGTCTCCAAAAATTCAGACAACCGGGAGACTAGGGGATCGTCTCTCTCCCAGAGTGGGTTAACCCATGCCAAGGCGTCACCCTCCAGATGGGAAATCAAAAACGCAACTTTGGACCGATCCGTCGGGTAATGCTGGGGCAGAAGCTCAAAGTGAAGACGGCATTGGTTTAGAAATCCTCGGCAGGACTTAGGATCCCCATTGTACCGAGGCGGTTTAGCCAAGCGGGGTGGAGGGTGGGACGCAGGAGCAGACGTAGAAGCGGCTGTCTGGATGGAAAGCAGCTGGTCGTCAATAGAAGACATATAACTAAGTATATGGGCCTGGGTGTCACGCTGCTGAGCTAACTCTTGCTGTAAGCCAACGAGTAGAGCGGCGTTGCCAGGATCGGAGGACTGGAGCGTGGACCAGCGAGAATCCATAGCTTTCATGAAAGACATCATGCGGGACTGATTCTCTCGCAAAAAGAGTAGCTCTTTCTGCGCAGCAGAGGCCCCAGCAGGGTCCATGGCCTTTGCTTACTGTAAGTACTCGGGCAGAAATCCGAGAGTGGACCCTCTGGGTCGTGACTCTAGAGCCCCCGGGGTCGAGCGAACCAGATGGAATCACCCCCTATACAGGGAGTGTTAGGAGCAGGACCTCGAGGGAATGGAGACACAACAGCTGGGGCCAAAGGGGCGACCCAAGATAAAGAAGGAAACCACAGGCTATAAGGATGGCAGGGAATAATAGGAAAACAAGACTTAACTGAAAATGACTGGAACACGGAACGGCAGAACACAGCAGGAGCACGGACTGGCAGGGTACAGCAGGAACACGGACTGGCAGGACACAGCAGGAACACGGACTGGCAGGATACAGCAGGAACACAGACTGGCAGGAACACGGACTGGCAGGATACAGCAGGAACACGGACAGGCAGGATACAGCAGGAACACGGGCTGGCAGGACACAGCAGGAACACGGACTGGCAGGGTACAGCAGGAACATGGACTGGCAGGATACAGCAGGAACACGGACTGGCCGGATACAGCAGGAACACGGACAGGCAGGACACAGCAGGAACACGGACTGGCAGGATACTGAGACAAAGTAAAGACTGGGCTGAGAAAAGACACTGGTACAGGGGAGCCTAGGGCATAGGGACACTGACGGCAGACAGTGCACCTACAAAGCAAAGGCGTCTTACCTAGGAAGACGCCGGGAAGAAATAGCCGATGGGCGCCGCCATGTTGGGGCGGAGCTATCGGGTCGCGACCTCCCAGAGGGCTCAGCGCTGGAGGAGACGCGACCGCGCATGCGCAAAGACGCTGGACGCCGGGAGCCAGAGAAAGAAGCAGCAGAGCGGCGAGGAACGGGATCGCGAGTGCGCCGCTGGATGGAAGAAGATGGGTAAGTATGTGCGGGCGTGACAACCGCTCTTCACAGTCGCCGAGCTCAGCGCAAGACCCAGAATATCTGAAGAGCGGTGATGTTACTAATGTCACCGCTCTTCAGAGTCACCGGGTCTCGTGTTGCGCAGTGGAACCAAAAGTGGCTGTAGGCAACGTTTATGGAGCATCAAATTGAGGTTTCATAGCCTTTGGTCGTCTCAATTCATTCATTATCTACGAGATACAGTTATGTAGGTAAAGTAGCGGCTTTTCTTGGTACTGCAACTAAAAGCAATAAATAGGACTGAGCTGTAATGCTGGCTACAGCTGTGATTATGTGTTATATAGTCGTGTGACACTCCCCTCACTTCTTGTAACCTACAAGTGTACAAAGATATTATACAGTCACCATGTGGCAAGTGGGCCTGTGTAACTTCAAATGCCAGGGCTGAATTTTAGTCCCAGTCCGGCCCTGCTCACTTATGTACTTAGATCAGATATTATTTCATCAACTAAGAAATTAAAATATCATTTGACCATTTCTGGATATTGCACCAGTTTCTTATCTCTGGCAGGGTCTTTATACTTCTCCGCCATAATCCTCCGATAACAGATAATCAGAAAATATTCGGATCATCGCCTTCTGGTCAGATACAGCAGCTGAGTAATGTGAAATCATGGCAGCTTTTCAAGGCGCCTCGGAAAGTATGTGAAATGTTTTTTTACATATTTATATAGTGGACTTATCAGCAGGCACATCAGTGTGGGGGGCAGCAGTGGTTTACAAGGCTGATTTTACGCTTACAGTATATTCCCTGAAGTAATAGTTTTCCAGGATTGATAATTTTTTGTTTCTTTCTTGTGCTGGAGATCAGCACGCATGACTGCCACCCCCCCTTGTAATAAACATATAAAAAGTTATTGGGTGAAAAACACCGACTATGACTATATAAATCTCAGGGTGAAACCGCTAAGGAGCGTCAAGAATGTTGCTTGTCCAGTTCAAGTCTTTCCTTTGTACCCGCTTCGTTTTTCACTTCTCTTTGTACACGCTGAGCTCGGCGTCCAGGTAAGACCTTCTTCTCTGTTGCATATACAAATGGGTCGCTTGTTTTTACCGTGGGTGATATTACACCGATTGGGTCACAAACTTCCAGACAGATCCAAATTAGGCCAAGTTCACACCGTTTCTTTTAACTGTAGACAGGACAGGTGGCGGATATATTACCATACAGTGACCCAGGACGCACGCAGCGCTAACGCAAAGTGTGAACGAGATTCTCCGACAACTCGAGAACTTATTTAACCTTGTACATAATTTCTCCTTACTTAAAATGGAGAAAACAGCAGCACAAAAAAAAGGATAATTTTAACCCTCTAAGCACTGTGACGGCAGCATTTACCGGATACGGCTGCAGTTTTGAGTCACTGGTCAGTTTTTCATATAGTCAGCTGAGCAGCGAAATCAGAGACTTGTTGGGCCTTCAGGAAAAAGTGGCTTCTTTGTTTTTTTACAAATGTTAAAATTCTTTTTTTTTTTTTTTTAACTTAAATGCAAGTTTGTTTTTTTGTTACTGAAGGCATTTTAGTTTTCATTGGAGTAAAAAGCTTCAATTTTGCCATAATTTTTCACATTTTTAATACCAAATACTATAAATATATTTATTTCATGCGTTGGGATGATTGTGATCGCCAGGTTTAGAGAATTTCTTAGAGAAATGCTGCAAGAAAAACTCTTCCAAAATACTTTAAAACCAGTTCAGGAACCATAAAACGCATCCAAAATCTCAGAGAAATCTATCTGACACGTTTCCAGACTAGTTGACTCTTTATTGTAGTCGACTAGACCCGAAAAATCTCGTAGGTACACTAAGTGTGATGATTTTATTTTCAGGAATTGTGCTAATTGTACTATTTTATAGGACCGAGGAATAAGCTTCAGAACTCCCAGGGATGGTAAGGATGCCTTTCTACATTATCACTGTATCTGGTGAATACTGCACAATTTCCATATAGGACATGGCTCCTATAGGTGAATACTGCCCTATAGCTGCTGTGTAATTTCCTGGATAGAGTCACATTATGGGTTTCTCCAGCGCCACTCACTTTTGCATTGTGAAGTGAGCAGCATGGACGACCTTGTGCCTGTATATACCTGCACCATATAGTAAACCCTTTAAGCAATAACAAGCCAATTAAGCTATTCTTTATGACTTGAATGACGTGACCAAGGACACGGCACAGGACTCCACACACATAGTGAGTATAATTATGAGGATATATAATTTTTGCCCTATTTTAGTTCATTTTTGGTCCTAATGGACTATTGGCTACAACACAGAGAGTGGTTATACCCATTAATACATGATATAGGCCTATGTTATTGCCTGATTATTGGAATATTTGTGTTTTGGGCTGACAAATCTTCTGGTATTAGCACAGAGCACTTTATTTAAATGATATGGTGAGCCTTCCTCTCAATTACAGATTCGTTATTTACTCAACAGTGTGTTTAAAGGAGCCAGCAGCCTTATTGTGTCCCTCACATCTGAGGTTACTATAGGTTTATTTTATTGTTTGTGTATTGAACTAAATAAAAATTGTCTACTTATTTGAATTTTTTGGATTTGTGCTAATTCTGTTCACTTCCTAATTGCTATAAGGATAAATAGTGTTACAGATGGGTATTTCTAAGCTTAATAAGCACATTATATATTTTGGATCATTAATTGATATAATAATCTGAATCAGCCAAGTCTGAACGTAGACCGAATCTGTGTCAGTAACTATTCTGTAGAAGTGCCAAAACTTACTAGTCTGAACGGAGCCCTAGTCCTTAGTTAGTGTCAGCGAACCTGACCCCTGGGGTCAGCAGCTGCAGTACCGGGATCTGCCTAGGAGGGGTACTTGGTGGCTACCTGCAGCCCAGTCTGTCTCCACCATCAGGAGCTCCAGTAAACACCTTGTAGCCGCTTAGCTACGCCCCTTCCTAGGCAGGCCCAGCTGGTCCACAAATCCACGTGTCCCACCGTTGGGCATAACAGACTTTGTCCTGTTTGTTTTTCTGTGGATCTCAATCTACTCCTGTCCTGCATCTGCCTGCGTTGGTTTGGACTTTCCAGTGTCATTATTTCACTTGTGTGTGGCCTCCAGTGTGTAGAGTCCTTGCTCCACACGTGTCATCTAGCTGCTGCATCAACTCCCAAGATCCATGTGCCCACCTGGACCTCAAGCTTAGAGTATCCACCTCACCAGGTGAGCCTCAACACCGAAGCACTGAGCATGGTGGCAAACAGGAGGAGGCTCATAGGACGAATCTTTTTGCTCTACTCTAGTTGTTTGCATCATGCAGGACAGGACAATTTCTCCATTAGAGGAAAACTCCCCAGCCCTTCTCACAACTGAATGGTCTATCTCTCATGTGAATACATCCTATTTGCACATGTAAATTATGTAAATTACAAAGAGTTATGGAGTCCTCATTGTTGGATCCTGTCAAGCGACAGGAAGGGCAGGAATATTCTACATAAAACACCGTCCATCTTCTGCAGGTTCTAGGAGATTTCATTCTTGTGTCTCCTTCAGGAGTTTCACCAGCAGCTTTGTCAGTATGAAGATCATGCTCTGCGGATGATACACGAGTATTTCCAGGATGATCTGCTCCATATCTTAGAGAACATGCATATTACCTCACTTCTGAGCGAGCTGCATGCCCGAAATCTCCCTGATGTTACGGTAAGACATGACCTGCCTCTGTTGTTTCCTAGAGCTTCATGTGTTACTGGGAAAGATTAGTTCATATTGCCATCTTGATGTTTCTGATGGACTGGATTTTATTTGTACTTCATATGAAGAAAATATATCCAAATGTACTTATAAGGTCAAAAAGTCAAAATTATCAACATGAAAGACAGATATTAAGATAAAACTTAACTTTTAATATGCCTAAAATTTAGGACACTACCATACATAGACCAAACAATCATGCTGGCTATCAACACCCTATATATTTGTTACCTATTTTCACATGCCTACCTATCAGCGGAGATTGGCACCCTAAACACAATACGAAAATGACGCCCCCGCTCCTCGGTGGCTGACCCTCAATCTCCTAGATATCCCTATGTTGGTGAATCACATGGTCACCCATTAAAACAGACATAGAAAGGAGTCTATAGGGATTGCCGTTCGAGGATTAATATTGAGGTAGGCAAAAATAGAATGTGCAAAAAAGAAGTGAGCTTAAAAACACAATAAAGTGACAAGTGCATACAACTTACCGGTAGTATCTTGCTATACTGTTCCCTATTTCTATGTAGCCTTCCTAAAACAGAGGTTGGCACCCTACTGGTCAGCGGAATGGCGCCCCCGCTCCACAGCTGTCCCTTGGGATCCCTAATATCACTCAAATAATAACATAAGGACAGCCATTGAACAGATGGTAAGGCAGATAAAACATTCAAAAAATGCCAAAAAGACAGATAAAAAAACCTTAAGTGGCATATATAGTACAATATACTGTAGGTGCTGAATGTTGATAATAGTAAGCTTAAAGGTACTTAAGATTTGTTGATGATCATGAAACCTCAACGCGTTTCTCCATAATAGATCATCAGGAGGTAAGATATAAAGATGCTGCTCCAACGTTCCCATACAATATTTTCCAGAATCTAATGCCCTCTAGTAATATCTGTTACTGGTGGATTCAGGAACGATTTTCTCCCTATTCCATGAATTTATCTTTCTCAGGATCCATTCAATAAGAAGTCAGACATGATATAACTGTGTATTAACCATTTGCTATCATTCATCTTAGTTTAATGACCCTTATGTAGGACCTTGATTTTGTTCTAGAAATACCAGTGTCTAGAAAATGATAGAAAAACCTTGGCCCGGACTTTACTACAGGATATTTATCAGAGAGGTAGGGAAGCTGTGATCGGATTGTGGGTCAGTCTCGATGTATTACGAAGCAGACATGGTTCCCCCATCCTGGACGCTGTACTGGATGAGCTACGTCACAGAGGTAACATTGTTTTTATGTGATGTCAGTCATTAATACTCTACATTACTTCAGTAATAAAAATCTTCATTATTCAGAGCAGTGTATACACATGGAGGATTTGTGCTAGGATCAGAAGAATGGAGGCCAGAAGGTTAATAAGCATTGGCACATTTCTTGTTGGTTAATGTCAGGATGAGACACTGAGCTTGATGGTTACACAATAATAAAAATAGTCTCTAATCTTGAGGCACAACATTTGGAGGTTACACTATGAGGAGGCAGAAGCTGGGCTGTTACTTCACATGAGCACAGTCGCTAGTTGGTTTGCACCGGCAATGACCACAGCCCTGCATGGTTGAATAATCACCACACAACTTGGGTGTAGTTCATAAACATTTTCATAAAAATTGTAGGTCTAGGGCCAAGTATTAATGAGCACAGATCTTAATGGATCAATCACTTTACTGGCTCTGTGTTCAATTCCTTGTGGTTTTTTAACAGTTCTTGCACTTTGCTCTGGTCACTGTATTTCATCATTTATATTTGTACACCCTGCACTGATGATGTGTGTACACTAGAAAAATTACTGAAAACTGTCATTTTTATTAGGTGACACTCTGGTGGAGCAAATCATACTGGATAAATATGGACACACACTTACCTCAGAAATAGAAGGTAAAAATTACAGCATATAAATGTAAAGAAATAATGCTCACAGTTTTCATGACGCTAATCCAATGTTGCCAAAAACAGATAAAACTGATAAAGCTGGTGGCCGGCTGTAATCAGGAGAAGCTGATCCATCTCTTTCATGGTTTCCAATATCTGCAGGACTCTTTCTCATAACATAAATGGATTAACATCCACAAAGTACTACATAGTGAAGGAGCACCAATAAAAAGCTTGCATGGTGGTGGCGGAGAAACAAACAATGGTGATTAAAGGGAACCTGTCAGCTTAGAAATGCTGCTGTGTATGTACTGTAAGGCTATGTGCACATGTTGCGGAATTGCAGCAGAAATTTCCATGGCAATTCCGCAACTTGCGCACATTGGCATGCGTATTCCTGCTGAGCACTAGCATTTTGCAAGCGTAATTAGCTTGCAGAATGCTAGCGTTTTCCAAGCGATCTGTAGCGTCGCTTGGAAAACTGATTGACAGGTTGTGTATACAATAAACTTGGCACTCAAAACGGTAGTAAGGTGAAGTTAATCAGCTTTATTGCAAGTCCCAGATACAGTTTCGACAGTTAAACGTTTTCGGTCCCACCGGACCTTCTTCAGAACAATTTCCAATTTATCTGGTTAAGCTGGTTACAACGTGTGGAAGGAAAAATCACCTTCTTACGCGAAACTGTGGAGTAATGCAATAAATGAGAAAACGAAAGGGCTCTAGGCGAACTAAGTCGCTAATGGAGTCTGTGGCCCATAATCAGGGTGAGGAGCTCAGATATGCGTGGCACCGGATCGCCAGAGAGTGCGTCCCTCTCTGGCGATCCGGTGTTTTGTTTATTTATTGATTGACAGGTTGGTCACACTTGTCAAACATAGTGTTTGACAAGGGTGACCAACCTTTTACTATTGATGCTGCCTATGCAACATCAATAGTAAAAATATATAATGTTAAAAATTATTTTTTAAAAATCGTGATATTCTCACCTTCCGGCGGCCCCCCAGCCTTCCCGCACCTTG
This sequence comes from Ranitomeya imitator, assembly GCF_032444005.1. Classification (NCBI taxonomy): domain Eukaryota; kingdom Metazoa; phylum Chordata; class Amphibia; order Anura; family Dendrobatidae; genus Ranitomeya; species Ranitomeya imitator. The sequence continues at coordinate 660,245,898 of NC_091282.1, forward strand.
CGATGCTCCCGTTTCCCAGTGATGCCTCGCGACAATGACTCCAGATGATGAAGCATCTCGCGAGACCGCTACGTCATCACAGTTCATTGCCGCAAAGCATCCCTGGGAACGGGAGCATCGCGACGAGCGGGAAGGCTGCGGGGGCCGCCGGAAGGTGAGAATATCACGATTTTTTATTCTTTTTTTCACAGGTATATGGTTCCCAAGGCCTGGGGGAGAGTCTCCGCTCCTCCACCCTGGGTACCATCCACACATGATCCGCTTACTTTGTGCATGGTGGGCATGGCCCCATGCAGAAAGTAAGTGGATCAATGCATTCCTATGTGTGCGGAATCGCCGCGATTCCGCACAGACAATGAGCATGCTTCGTATTTTTCCGCAATGCGATTCCGACGCAGAAAAATACGCAGCATTAGTACAGCATTGCAGAATTCCATTGAATTCAATGGGCTGTGTTGTGTATGCGTTTTCGCGGCAAAAACGCATACAATCCGTAACATGTGCACATAGCCTAAGGCAGCAGCGTTTCCGCCAGTGAATTAGCGAGGCAGTGACCCAAGTAGGTTCAACATAAAGGACTTTATTTGCCAACTGACAAAATAAAATCAAAGCTTTATAATCTGGTTCGCAGACAGAACTTCCGTATCCAGTTTGATGCCATGTGCTCCGTAGGAATCTCGGGTGCATAACTACTTTTCCCAAGTCTCTGGCTCTGTGTTCAGCCTCACACAGACAGGCACACACACACAGAACCTCCTTTTGCTGCACAGGAAAACAAACTGACACACCCAACCCTTACCTGCAGGATTTAAATGTGAATCGTGGCCATGGCCCTCTAGCAAGACCTGTACTGGAGGGAGAGATCCATCCCACTACCTTCCTACAGATCCCACCAAAAATAAAAGCCCACGTCAGGTTTTCCTAAATTTGACTTGGTCAAATATATTGACCAAGTCCACACTTACTTTTATTTTGCATTTATTTTGCATTACAATCCTTTCCTGCAGGTTCAGTATGCTTCCATAAACATCCCGGGGGACTCATAATGACCCTCGTATATGACTCCAATCACATCACAGTACTCACAAAGTTTATATATGTGTATTTTGAAGCAGATCTGTTTCACAATCCAAATCAGAAACTGCTTCAAATTCTCTTTGACTATTTTTTTATGTCATCTTTGAAACGTATCTGCTTCAAAACCCATGCATCTTGGACTTAAAACTGCAGAGCTGCATTCATCATGGAGCGGAAAAGATTTGTAAGCTAGATGGCGCCTGAGGTATAGAATGGCGGAGCTGAATCGGATAGATGGCACCTTGGTTATGGAATGAGGGATTTAAGTTTGCATGACTGCACCTAGGAACAGAAGAGCAGAAGCCAAAAATGCAGAGAAACACCTTAGAACAGAAGAGACAAGTATGCAGATAAGCACTTTGGAACAGCTGAGTCAAGAATCTTGAAAAGTACCTTAGAACAGCAGAACCGAGTATGCAGATGTGAGGGAGGGCCAGGGCCATAGTGGTTGCTGAGACTATCTGCTTATCCGCGCCGTGGCCTCCCGCCACATGCAAACAATGTCCCCTTTTTTGCGTACCTTCAGCCACATCTTCTGCACCATCAGGGTCCCATCTGAGCGGATGGAGCTCTACTGCTGGTGTTATTGCACAAAAAGAAACAGAGTTCACGTTTAACTTTAAACATCCTTATTAAATACAACATCAGCATAGAGTTCCAAGCAGTCCTCATTCTCCACTTTCCCTGCACTTCTTCCTACGGCCATCAGTATGTGCCCGGGTCCTACCGCCTCTTGCGGTAACGCAGCATCCTCCCTGTTCAGACTCACTGCACCTAGGAGTTCCCTCATCCCTTTCGCAACGGATCTGAGGGCATCAGCCCATGCAGTGAGCTGCCATATGATGAGCCACCTGCGCCCCCGTACTGCCTGGACCTTCACTGTAGCCTCCGCTCCACCACTGCTGTCATACTGCTGCTAGGCTGTACTTCTGCCCCACTGAGCCCTGGATGGCTGGGTTCCTTGACTTAAACGTTGAGGGGCCCACTGTGTTGCCCCGAGCCTAGGGCCCTCCTGGACTGTCTGGCCTCTTTGGCCCCTCCTGAGCTGTTTCGGCTCCCTGGCTCTTTCTGACTCAATTCAAAAAATGCACACTACCTTACCCACAGTGGCCCCTCCTATATTAACTAGTTCCTATCTCACTGCAAATGTATACTATTGTGTACTAATGTGTCCCCATCTAGTGTCCTAACTAACGTACTGCACTTTCCCTATTTACAATATGCAAATAGTAGCATGAAGAACATAATAGTGTAACAAAACACAACAATGAGTATACACATTGAACATACAGCATTTAGTACCAGCTTCAACCGGGACATGCTTAAAGGAGTGGGGGCATATACCAGTCTGTCACGGATCCCTTCTCCGTGGTGTCACTTATTCGTCACGTGCCTGCTCTCACACGTGACTTGGGGTTGTACCTGCAAGGGTTAATCTATCTCCCCACTCTCAGTCCAGCATTCAACCTCTGTCCTATGCTGTAATGGGAGCATAAATCACACACTGACCCAGGCCACACACCCACTCATACGCGCTGCCACCATTCATCGAATACACAGGCGATGAGTCCCAGAAATAATAATACTAATAAAAATATGTCTATCACTCATAAGGCTCACACACCTTTAGGCTATGGATTCTTTTAGAACATTCAAGGTTCAACTTGTTAAAGTTTTATACTTTAATAGCAAAAGTTCAATGCTTACAATAAGAAAAAGGTTTGCTTTCTGCTCCCTGAGGGAAGGAAGAATGTAGTTGGTGGAACACACCAGCTTCTCAGGCTGCCCTCACATGTGAACACAATTCTGTGCGCAGCCTAAATTTATAACTTTGGTCTGAGGTCAGGTTTCTAGACCGGCCTCCCAGGTTAATATCATAATTGCGGTCTGTTTGATTGGGCCACGACCACTCTACTAATGAATATATATTATTTTCCTCTTGAGACACTTGTGACCAGGTTCCCAGTAATACATCACCTCAGGCCGCAATTTAGCATCTCCCCTCCAAGACCTCAGAGGTGCCAAATGTTGCTTTTCTTCTCGGCCCTAGCTAGACCCCCTGCTGAGATATGGAGACAGAATTTCTACTAGTCCCAAGGAAGTACCTATTAACACCTAGGTGCGACTTGTCTTCAGGACAGATGTTACATTATCACTAGTCACACATATAACCCTAGACATATGTCCCTACACATATATATATATATATATATATATATACATATTTCACCACACCTCCCTCCTTATGAACGTGCATGGGGGTTGACTTGACTTACAGGTCAGCTCCCGAGCACGTATCTGGTTCTGCCCCATCTTTGCGAGAAAGGCCATCAGCATTGCCATGATCAACTCCCTTCTTATGCTGAATTGTGAAATCATATTGCTGAAGTATCAAACTCCATCTAAGCAATTTCCCGTTGTCCCCAACTACTCTGTTGAGCCAACTCAGTGGGTTATGATCTGTGATCACGGTGAAGTTGCGCCCATAGAGGCATGGTTGCAGCTTCTGCAGAGCCCACACAATTGCCAAACATTCCTTTTCAATGGTGGCATAAGCCACTTCTCTGGGCAGGAGTTTCCTGTTTAGGTACAGGCCTCTACTTAATTCCATGATGGTGAGGTACGATGCTTTAGCTAGCTGCTCTAACAGCTCATCTATCCTCGGCATGGGGTAGACCTCACATGTAGTCAGTACATTTAATTTCCTGTAGTCTACACAGAACCGGGTAGTACGGTCCTTTTTTGGGACAAGAACCACAGGCGAGGCCCAGACACTCTGGGATTTTTGTGTCACCTTGAGTTTCAGCATCTCCTCTACCTGTTCCTTCATGTGTGCCTTCACCTCTGCTGACACACGGTATGCAGACTGCCATACTGGGGAATTAGTACCAGTGTCCATTGTTGTGAATTCTGTGGCAGAGCTCCCTCCTGTGGTCACAAGTGGTACTTCGGCTGATTCTCTCTGTGAGCTTCTGTTGGTGGAGGGAAGTGGTACTGCGGCTTCTGAGTTTCCTCCCTCAGGTGATCTGGTGAGGTCGTTAGGTGCTTCTCTACTTAACTCCACCTAATGCTTTGATCCTGGCTTCCTGTCAATGTTCCAGTGTTGGACTTGCTTTTCCCTGGATCATTCCTGTGGCCTGCTGCTCTGCATAGCTAAGTTCTTCTTTGCTATTTGTTTGCTATTTTTTCTGTCCAGCTTGTCTAATTTGTTGCTGGAAGCTCTGGGACGCAAAGGGTGTACCTCCGTGCCGTTAGTTCGGTACGGAGGGTCTTTTTGCCCCCTTTGCGTGGTTTTCTTTAGGGTTTTGTGTAGACCGCAAAGTTACCTTTTCTATCCTCGATCTGTTAAGAAAGTCGGGCCTCACTTTGCTGAATCTATTTCATCTCTACGTTTGTCTTTTCATCTTAACTCACAGTCATTATATGTGGGGGGTTGCCTTTTCCTTTGGGGTATTTCTCTGAGGCAAGGTAGGCTTATTTTCTATCTTCAGGCTAGTTAGTTTCTCAGGCTGTGCCGAGTTGCATAGGCAGAGTTAGGCGCAATCCACGGCTGCCTCTAGTGTTGTTTGGAGAGGATTAGGGATTGCGGTCTGCAGAGTTCCCACGTCTCAGAGCTCGTTCTATGATTTTGGGTTATTGTCAGATCACTGTATGTGCTCTGACCGCTATGTCCATTGTAGTACTGAATTGCCTTTCATAACAGTACAGGAAGCCAAAAGTACTAATGATTCTCAATAGAGGGAAAAAAGAAGTTCTGAGACCATTTTTTTTTCTTTGCACTGTGTTTTGCCTTTTTTTTCCCCTAGACATTTGGGTGGTGCAGTACACAGGTGTAGCGATGGACATTAGAAGTCTGTCTTCATTTGTGGATCAGCTCTCGGCAAGAGTACAAAAGATTCAAGACACTATTGATCAGAAAGCTATGTTGGAACCAAGAATTCCTATTCCTGATTTGTTTTTTGGAGATAGAACTAAGTTTCTGAGTTTCAAAAATAATTGTAAATTATTTCTGGCCTTGAAACCTCGCTCCTCTGGTGATCCAGTTCAACAGGTTTTGATTGTTATTTCTTTTTTGCGCGGCATTTTCTCTTGCGCCAGGAGATCCTGCATTGAGTAATATTGATGCGTTTTTCCTGGCGCTCGGATTGCTGTACGATGAACCTAATTCAGTGGATCAGGCAGAGAAAAATTTGCTGGCTCTTTGTCAGGGTCAGGATGAGATAGAGGTATATTGTCAGAAATTTAGAAAGTGGTCCGTGCTCACTCAATGGAATGAATCTGCGCTGGCAGCTATGTTCAGAAAGGGTCTCTCTGAAGCCCTTAAGGATGTCATGGTGGGATTTCCTATGCCTGCTGGTCTGAATGAGTCTATGTCTTTGGCCATTCAGATCGGTCGACGCTTGCGTGAGCGTAAATCTGTGCACCATTTGGCGGTATTACCTGAGCTTAAACCTGAGCCTATGCAGTGCGATAGGACTTTGACCAGAGTTAAACGGCAAGAACACAGACGTCTGAATGGGCTGTGTTTCTACTGTGGTGATTCCACTCATGCTATCTCTGATTGTCCTAAGCGCACTAAGCGGTTCGCTAGGTCTGCCACCATTGGTACGGTACAGTCAAAATTTCTTCTGTCCGTTACCTTGATCTGCTCTTTGTCATCGTATTCTGTCATGGCATTTGTGGATTCAGGCGCTGCCCTGAATTTGATGGACTTGGAGTATGCTAAGCGTTGTGGGTTTCTCTTAGAGCCCTTGCAGTGTCCTATTCCATTGAGAGGAATTGATGCCACGCCTTTGGCCAAGAATAAGCCTCAATACTGGACCCAGCTGACCATGTGCATGGCTCCTGCACATCAGGAGGTAATTCGCTTTCTGGTGTTGCATAATCTGCATGATGTGGTCGTGTTGGGGTTGCCATGGCTACAAGCCCATAATCCAGTATTAGATTGGAAATCCATGTCGGTGTCAAGCTGGGGTTGTCAGGGGGTACATGGTGATGTTCCATTTCTGTCAATTTTGTCATCCACCCCTTCTGAGGTTCCAGAGTTCTTGTCTGATTACCGGGATGTATTTGATGAGCCCAAGTCCGATGCCCTACCTCCGCATAGGGATTGTGATTGTGCTATCAATTTGATTCCTGGTAGTAAATTCCCAAAAGGTCAACTGTTTAATTTATCCGTGCCTGAGCACGCCGCTATGCGCAGTTATGTGATGGAATCCCTGGAGAAGGGGCATATTCGCCCGTCATCGTCACCATTAGGAGCAGGGTTCTTTTTTGTAGCCAAGAAGGATGGTTCGCTGAGACCTTGTATAGATTACCGCCTTCTAAATAAGATCACGGTTAAATTTCAGTACCCCTTGCCATTGTTATCTGATTTGTTTACTCGGATTAAGGGGGCTAGTTGGTTCACCAAGATAGATCTTCGTGGTGCGTATAATCTGGTGCGAATCAGGCGAGGAGATGAATGGAAAACTGCATTTAATACGCCCGAGGGTCATTTTGAGTATCTAGTGATGCCGTTCGGACTTGCCAATGCTCCATCAGTGTTTCAATCCTTTATGCATGACATCTTCCGTGAGTACCTGGATAAATTCCTGATTGTGTACTTGGATGACATTTTGATCTTCTCGGATGATTGGGAGTCTCATGTGAAGCAGGTCAGAACGGTTTTTCAGGTCCTGCGTGCTAATTCTTTGTTTGTGAGGGGATCAAAGTGTCTCTTTGGTGTGCAGAAGGTTTCATTTTTGGGGTTCATCTTTTCCCCTTCTACTATCGAGATGGATCCTGTTAAGGTCCAAGCCATCCATGATTGGACTCAGCCGACATCTCTGAAAAGTCTGCAAAAGTTCCTGGGCTTTGCTAATTTTTATCGACGCTTCATCTGCAATTTTTCTAGTATTGCCAAACCATTGACCGATTTGACCAAGAAGGGTGCTGATTTGGTTAATTGGTCTTCTGCTGCTGTGGAAGCTTTTCAAGACTTGAAGCATCGTTTTTCTTCTGCCCCTGTGTTGTGTCAACCAGATGTTTCTCTTCCGTTCCAGGTCGAGGTTGATGCTTCTGAGATTGGAGCAGGGGCTGTTTTGTCGCAGAGAGGTTCTGATTGCTCAGTGATGAAACCATGCGCTTTTTTTTCCAGGAAGTTTTCGCCTGCTGAGCGAAATTATGATGTGGGCAACCGAGAGTTGTTGGCCATGAAGTGGGCATTCGAGGAGTGGCGTCATTGGCTTGAAGGAGCTAAGCATCGCGTGGTGGTATTGACTGATCATAAGAACTTGACTTATCTTGAGTCTGCTAAGCGGTTGAATCCTAGACAGGCTCGTTGGTCGCTGTTTTTTGCCCGTTTTGACTTTGTGATTTCGTACCTTCCGGGCTCTAAAAATGTGAAGGCGGATGCTCTGTCTAGGAGTTTTGTGCCCGACTCTCCGGGTTTGTCTGAGCCGGCGGGTATCCTCAAGGAAGGAGTAATTGTGTCTGCCATCTCCCCTGATTTGCGGCGGGTGCTGCAAAAATTTCAGGCTAATAAACCTGATCGTTGTCCAGCGGAGAGACTGTTTGTCCCTGATAGGTGGACCAATAAAGTTATCTCTGAGGTTCATTGTTCGGTGTTGGCTGGTCATCCTGGAATCTTTGGTACCAGAGAGTTGGTGGCTAGATCCTTTTGGTGGCCGTCTCTGTCGCGGGATGTGCGTGTTTTTGTGCAGTCCTGTGGGATTTGTGCTCGGGCTAAGCCCTGCTGTTCTCGTGCCAGTGGGTTGCTTTTGCCCTTGCCGGTCCCGAAGAGGCCTTGGACACATATCTCTATGGATTTTATTTCTGATCTTCCCGTTTCTCAAAAGACGTCAGTCATTTGGGTGGTCTGTGATCGCTTTTCTAAGATGGTCCATCTGGTACCCTTGTCTAAATTGCCTTCCTCCTCTGATTTGGTGCCATTGTTCTTCCAGCATGTGGTTCGTTTACATGGCATTCCAGAGAATATCGTTTCTGACAGAGGTTCCCAGTTTGTTTCAAGGTTTTGGCGAGCCTTTTGTGGTAGGATGGGCATTGACTTGACTTTTTCCTCGGCTTTCCATCCTCAGACTAATGGCTAGACCGAACAAACCAATCAGACCTTGGAAACATATCTTTGTTTCTGCCGATCAGGATGACTGGGTGTCCTTTTTGCCTTTGGCTGAGTTCGCCCTTAATAATCGGGCCAGCTCGGCTACCTTGGTTTCGCCATTTTTCTGCAATTCTGGGTTCCATCCTCGTTTCTCTTCAGGACAGGTTGAGTCTTCGGACTGTCCTGGTGTGGATACTGTGGTGGACAGGTTGCAGCAGATTTGGACTCATGTAGTGGACAATTTGACCTTGTCCCAGGAGAAGGCTCAACGTTTCGCTAATCGCAGACGCCGTGTGGGTCCCCGACTTCGTGTTGGGGATCTGGTTTGGTTATCTTCTCGTCATATTCCTATGAAGGTTTCCTCTCCTAAGTTTAAACCTCGTTTCATTGGTCCGTATAGGATTTCTGAGGTTCTTAATCCTGTGTCTTTTCGTCTGACCCTTCCAGATTCTTTTTCCATACATAACGTATTCTATAGGTCATTGTTGCGGAGATACTTGGCACCTATGGTTCCATCTGTTGATCCTCCTGCCCCGGTTTTGGTGGAGGGGGAATTGGAGTATATTGTGGAGAAGATTTTGAGTTCTCGTGTTTCTAGACGGAAACTCCAGTATCTGGTTAAATGGAAGGGTTATGCTCAGGAAGAAAATTCCTGGGTTTTTGCCTCTGATGTCCATGCTCCCGATCTTGTTCGTGCCTTTCATGTGGCTCATCCTGGTCGGCCTGGGGGCTCTGGTGAGGGTTCGGTGACCCCTCCTCAAGGGGGGGGGGGTACTGTTGTGAATTCTGTGGCAGAGCTCCCTCCTGTGGTCACAAGTGGTACTTTGGCTGATTCTCTCTGTGAGCTTCTGTTGGTGGAGGGAAGTGGTACTGCGGCTTCTGAGTTTCCTCCCTCAGGTGATCTGGTGAGGTCGTTAGGTGCTTCTCTACTTAACTCCACCTAATGCTTTGATCCTGGCTTCCTGTCAATGTTCCAGTGTTGGACTTGCTTTTCCCTGGATCATTCCTGTGGCCTGCTGCTCTGCATAGCTAAGTTCTTCTTTGCTATTTGTTTGCTATTTTTTCTGTCCAGCTTGTCTAATTTGTTGCTGGAAGCTCTGGGACGCAAAGGGTGTACCTCCGTGCCGTTAGTTCGGTACGGAGGGTCTTTTTGCCCCCTTTGCGTGGTTTTCTTTAGGGTTTTGTGTAGACCGCAAAGTTACCTTTTCTATCCTCGATCTGTTAAGAAAGTCGGGCCTCACTTTGCTGAATCTATTTCATCTCTACGTTTGTCTTTTCATCTTAACTCACAGTCATTATATGTGGGGGGCTGCCTTTTCCTTTGGGGTATTTCTCTGAGGCAAGGTAGGCTTATTTTCTATCTTCAGGCTAGTTGGTTTCTCAGGCTGTGCCGAGTTGCATAGGCAGAGTTAGGCGCAATCCACGGCTGCCTCTAGTGTTGTTTGGAGAGGATTAGGGATTGCGGTCTGCAGAGTTCCCACGTCTCAGAGCTCGTTCTATGATTTTGGGTTATTGTCAGATCACTGTATGTGCTCTGACCGCTATGTCCATTGTAGTACTGAATTGCCTTTCATAACAGTCCACATGGTGAATTGCTAAATGTGTCCTCCCAGGCTCCCCTGTGAAGACTTCAGTGAACTCGCTGAGCGCCCCCATCAGCTCAGACCTCTGACTGTGGGATGGCTCAGGGTTAAACTCTGCTGACTCCAGGGACTCCACATACTGAGTCCCGGCCCCCACATCCAGTAACAGATCAGCCTCCCCCTCTTCATGCAGGCTACAGACAGGTATACAGGAATACATCACCTCAGGCCGCAATTTAGCATCTCCCCTCCAAGACCTCAGAGGTGCCAAATGTTGCTTTTCTTCTCGGCCCTAGCTAGGCCCCTTGATGAGAGATGGAGACAGAATTTCTACTAGTCCCAAGGAAGTACCTATTAACACCTAGGTGCGGCTTGCCTTCAGGACAGAGGTTACATTATCACTAGTCACACACATAACCCTAGACATACTGTATGTCCCTACACACATATAGATATACAGTGGGGCAAAAAAGTATTTAGTCAGTCAGCAATAGTGCAAGTTCCACCACTTAAAAAGATGAGAGGCGTCTGTAATTTACATCATAGGTAGACCTCAACTATGGGAGACAAACTGAGAAAAAAAAATCCAGAAAATCACATTGTCTGTTTTTTTAACAATTTATTTGCATATTATGGTGGAAAATAAGTATTTGGTCAGAAACAAACAATCAAGATTTCTGGCTCTCACAGACCTGTAACTTCTTCTTTAAGAGTCTCCTCTTTCCTCCACTCATTACCTGTAGTAATGGCACCTGTTTAAACTTGTTATCAGTATAAAAAGACACCTGTGCACACCCTCAAACAGTCTGACTCCAAACTCCACTATGGTGAAGACCAAAGAGCTGTCAAAGGACACCAGAAACAAAATTGTAGCCCTGCACCAGGCTGGGAAGACTGAATCTGCAATAGCCAACCAGCTTGGAGTGAAGAAATCAACAGTGGGAGCAATAATTAGAAAATGGAAGACATACAAGACCACTGATAATCTCCCTCGATCTGGGGCTCCACGCAAAATCCCACCCCGTGGGGTCAGAATGGTCACAAGAACGGTGAGCAAAAATCCCAGAACCACGCGGGGGGACCTAGTGAATGAACTGCAGAGAGCTGGGACCAATGTAACAAGGCCTACAATAAGTAACACACTACGCCACCATGGACTCAGATCCTGCAGTGCCAGACGTGTCCCACTGCTTAAGCCAGTACATGTCCGGGCCCGTCTGAAGTTTGCTAGAGAGCATTTGGATGATCCAGAGGAGTTTTGGGAGAATGTCCTATGGTCTGATGAAACCAAACTGGAACTGTTTGGTAGAAACACAACTTGTCGTGTTTGGAGGAAAAAGAATACTGAGTTGCATCCATCAAACACCATACCTACTGTAAAGCATGGTGGTGGAAACATCATGCTTTGGGACTGTTTCTCTGCAAAGGGGCCAGGACGACTGATCCGGGTACATGAAAGAATGAATGGGGCCATGTATCGTGAGATTTTGAGTGCAAACCTCCTTCCATCAGCAAGGGCATTGAAGATGAAACGTGGCTGGGTCTTTCAACATGACAATGATCCAAAGCACACCACCAGGGCAACGAAGGAGTGGCTTCGTAAGAAGCATTTCAAGGTCCTGGAGTGGCCTAGCCAGTCTCCAGATCTCAACCCTATAGAAAACCTTTGGAGGGAGTTGAAGATCCGTGTTGCCAAGTGAAAAGCCAAAAACATCACTGCTCTAGAGGAGATGTGCATGGAGGAATGGACCAACATACTAACAACAGTGTGTGGCAACCTTGTGAAGACTTACAGAAAACGTTTGACCTCTGTCATTGCCAACAAAGGATATATTACAAAGTATTGAGATGAAATTTTGTTTCTGACCAAATACTTATTTTCCACCATAATATGCAAATAAAATGTTAAAAAAACAGACAATGTGATTTTCTGGATTTTTTTTTCTCAGTTTGTCTCGCATAGTTGAGGTCTACCTATGATGTAAATTACAGACGCCTCTCATCTTTTTAAGTGGTGGAACTTGCACTATTGCTGACTGACTAAATACTTTTTTGCCCCACTGTATATATACACATATTTCACCACACAGTCTATGTTACCCCTTACACAGACAAGCAATGTAGAAAAGTGCAGTAGAGTATGCAGACACCTTGGAACAGTATCAGTATCGAGTATAAAGACAGCCATCTGAAATAGTACAGTTGATTATGCAAAGCCAAGTGTGTAGATAGACACCTGGCAATTGCAGAATGAAGTGGAACAGCAGAGATGAGTTTGTATGCAGACTCACTTTGTTCATATGTAGTAGAGCGGAGACAGTCTAGAGATACACCTGTCACTTGAGCCCACCAGAATGGGTGAGCTAAGTCTGTTAAGGGACAAACACATTGTAAGAGCAGATTCAAGACATTACGATGAAAAAGGTAATGGAACTAGTAAAACTGTAGTGGTGAAACGCATAACTCCCTGAATACTCCGGCGGATTATTACCACTTAAGCTAAAGTCTATAAGGTTTAAGGGTGTGTCAGCAGAGGTACATGCCAATTCACCATATGCAATAAAAAAAATTACTACTAACCCCCTGCACCAGCGCCATGTCTGCTAGAATTTGCATGATATTGTTCTGCCACATGAGCATTCTGTAATATGCTGCTTATGCAAGATGTATGTATATATACTTTATATACAGTATGTCACAGATAGAAGCTGCACTGTTGACTTAGAATCATCCAGCAACTATAGGGGTTAAAATGGTTATAGCAAACAGGGAATGGTTAGCTCAGTCCCAAAGAATACTGGGAAAGGTGTTATTGTGTCCTGGACATCCAAGATAAAGGTGTGTGTTAGAGAGTCTCCTGAAATCAGACAAGCTGTATAGACCAGTATTTCCAGGGAACTGATTGCTGTAATTATTCTGCCACCGATATACATGGATGAGATGTGTCTGAGGGATGTGATCACGAATCTCTGTATAAACAATGGTGGATAGCGTTACTCGCCAACCTGTGCTCCCAGTCCTTATCAGCTGCGCGTGGTGGTCCAGAAGGATGATGCAATGATGAATTCAACAGGCTTTATTTACAGTACCTTGATGAGAGGATGTGAGATGTCAGGGAAGATGAAGGAATGAAGATGAGGTAGCGGTGAGGACTGTAAGTTAGAGCTGGTATAGAGCAGCACACTGCAGCGCCAAAACATGCAAACTTGAAAACACGAAATTTGAACTGCATTACTGCACTAGAAATATGAAAAATGAGAGCTTTTAGCGCATAAAAATGGCCATATTTATGTGTACCTCGTAGCCACTTTACGGCATCTCTCTTATACGAGGTCCTACGCTTGACCTACCTCACCGAGAATAAACGTCTCCATCTGAATGGGTACGTGTGAAACCTCTTCTTGGACTCAAATTCTCTCTTTCTGTGGAGGGGTATTGGACCTACTATAATTAAAACACCTGTGGCTAGGAGGCGGGGAGTGCACGATCAGAAGGCTAAAGAATACATTTCAAAAACCTGACCTGCACATCCAAACATAGACTGAGTGTGAACAGGTGCTGAACCCAGAGTCGCCAACTCGTATATAGTTAAGTAAAAAGGGCAGCACACTGCAGCGCCAAAACATGCAAACTTGAAAACACGAAATTTGAACTGCATTACTGCACTAGAAATATGAAAAATGAGAGCTTTTAGCGCATAAAAATGGCCATATTTATGTGTACCTCGTAGCCACTTTACGGCATCTCTCTTATACGAGGTCCTACGCTTGACCTACCTCACCGAGAATAAACGTCTCCATCTGAATGGGTACGTGTGAAACCTCTTCTTGGACTCAAATTCTCTCTTTCTGTGGAGGGGTATTGGACCTACTATAATTAAAACACCTGTGGCTAGGAGGCGGGGAGTGCACGATCAGAAGGCTAAAGAATACATTTCAAAAACCTGACCTGCACATCCAAACATAGACTGAGTGTGAACAGGTGCTGAACCCAGAGTCGCCAACTCGTATATAGTTAAGTAAAAAGGGCAGCACACTGCAGCGCCAAAACATGCAAACTTGAAAACACGAAATTTGAACTGCATTACTGCACTAGAAATATGAAAAATGAGAGCTTTTAGCGCATAAAAATGGCCATATTTATGTGTACCTCGTAGCCACTTTACGGCATCTCTCTTATACGAGGTCCTACGCTTGACCTACCTCACCGAGAATAAACGTCTCCATCTGAATGGGTACGTGTGAAACCTCTTCTTGGACTCAAATTCTCTCTTTCTGTGGAGGGGTATTGGACCTACTATAATTAAAACACCTGTGGCTAGGAGGCGGGGAGTGCACGATCAGAAGGCTAAAGAATACATTTCAAAAACCTGACCTGCACATCCAAACATAGACTGAGTGTGAACAGGTGCTGAACCCAGAGTCGCCAACTCGTATATAGTTAAGTAAAAAGGGCAGCACACTGCAGCGCCAAAACATGCAAACTTGAAAACACGAAATTTGAACTGCATTACTGCACTAGAAATATGAAAAATGAGAGCTTTTAGCGCATAAAAATGGCCATATTTATGTGTACCTCGTAGCCACTTTACGGCATCTCTCTTATACGAGGTCCTACGCTTGACCTACCTCACCGAGAATAAACGTCTCCATCTGAATGGGTACGTGTGAAACCTCTTCTTGGACTCAAATTCTCTCTTTCTGTGGAGGGGTATTGGACCTACTATAATTAAAACACCTGTGGCTAGGAGGCGGGGAGTGCACGATCAGAAGGCTAAAGAATACATTTCAAAAACCTGACCTGCACATCCAAACATAGACTGAGTGTGAACAGGTGCTGAACCCAGAGTCGCCAACTCGTATATAGTTAAGTAAAAAGGGCAGCACACTGCAGCGCCAAAACATGCAAACTTGAAAACACGAAATTTGAACTGCATTACTGCACTAGAAATATGAAAAATGAGAGCTTTTAGCGCATAAAAATGGCCATATTTATGTGTACCTCGTAGCCACTTTACGGCATCTCTCTTATACGAGGTCCTACGCTTGACCTACCTCACCGAGAATAAACGTCTCCATCTGAATGGGTACGTGTGAAACCTCTTCTTGGACTCAAATTCTCTCTTTCTGTGGAGGGGTATTGGACCTACTATAATTAAAACACCTGTGGCTAGGAGGCGGGGAGTGCACGATCAGAAGGCTAAAGAATACATTTCAAAAACCTGACCTGCACATCCAAACATAGACTGAGTGTGAACAGGTGCTGAACCCAGAGTCGCCAACTCATATATAGTTAAGTAAAAAGGGGCAGCACACTGCAGCGCCAAAACATGCAAACTTGAAAACACGAAATTTGAACTGCATTACTGCACTAGAAATATCAAAAATGAGAGCTTTTAGCGCATAAAAATGGCCATATTTATGTGTACCTCGTAGCCACTTTACGGCATCTCTCTTATATGAGGTCCTACGCTTGACCTACCTCACCGAGAATAAACGTCTCCATCTGAATGGGTACGTGTGAAACCTCTTCTTGGACTCAAATTCTCTCTTTCTGTGGAGGGGTATTGGACCTACTATAATTAAAACACCTGTGGCTAGGAGGCGGGGAGTGCACGATCAGAAGGCTAAAGAATACATTTCAAAAACCTGACCTGCACATCCAAACATAGACTGAGTGTGAACAGGTGCTGAACCCAGAGTCGCCAACTCGTATATAGTTAAGTAAAAAGGGCAGCACACTGCAGCGCCAAAACATGCAAACTTGAAAACACGAAATTTGAACTGCATTACTGCACTAGAAATATGAAAAATGAGAGCTTTTAGCGCATAAAAATGGCCATATTTATGTGTACCTCGTAGCCACTTTACGGCATCTCTCTTATACGAGGTCCTACGCTTGACCTACCTCACCGAGAATAAACGTCTCCATCTGAATGGGTACGTGTGAAACCTCTTCTTGGACTCAAATTCTCTCTTTCTGTGGAGGGGTATTGGACCTACTATAATTAAAACACCTGTGGCTAGGAGGCGGGGAGTGCACGATCAGAAGGCTAAAGAATACATTTCAAAAACCTGACCTGCACATCCAAACATAGACTGAGTGTGAACAGGTGCTGAACCCAGAGTCGCCAACTCGTATATAGTTAAGTAAAAAGGGGCAGCACACTGCAGCGCCAAAACATGCAAACTTGAAAACACGAAATTTGAACTGCATTACTGCACTAGAAATATGAAAAATGAGAGCTTTTAGCGCATAAAAATGGCCATATTTATGTGTACCTCGTAGCCACTTTACGGCATCTCTCTTATACGAGGTCCTACGCTTGACCTACCTCACCGAGAATAAACGTCTCCATCTGAATGGGTACGTGTGAAACCTCTTCTTGGACTCAAATTCTCTCTTTCTGTGGAGGGGTATTGGACCTACTATAATTAAAACACCTGTGGCTAGGAGGCGGGGAGTGCACGATCAGAAGGCTAAAGAATACATTTCAAAAACCTGACCTGCACATCCAAACATAGACTGAGTGTGAACAGGTGCTGAACCCAGAGTCGCCAACTCGTATATAGTTAAGTAAAAAGGGCAGCACACTGCAGCGCCAAAACATGCAAACTTGAAAACACGAAATTTGAACTGCATTACTGCACTAGAAATATGAAAAATGAGAGCTTTTAGCGCATAAAAATGGCCATATTTATGTGTACCTCGTAGCCACTTTACGGCATCTCTCTTATACGAGGTCCTACGCTTGACCTACCTCACCGAGAATAAACGTCTCCATCTGAATGGGTACGTGTGAAACCTCTTCTTGGACTCAAATTCTCTCTTTCTGTGGAGGGGTATTGGACCTACTATAATTAAAACACCTGTGGCTAGGAGGCGGGGAGTGCACGATCAGAAGGCTAAAGAATACATTTCAAAAACCTGACCTGCACATCCAAACATAGACTGAGTGTGAACAGGTGCTGAACCCAGAGTCGCCAACTCGTATATAGTTAAGTAAAAAGGGGCAGCACACTGCAGCGCCAAAACATGCAAACTTGAAAACACGAAATTTGAACTGCATTACTGCACTAGAAATATGAAAAATGAGAGCTTTTAGCGCATAAAAATGGCCATATTTATGTGTACCTCGTAGCCACTTTACGGCATCTCTCTTATACGAGGTCCTACGCTTGACCTACCTCACCGAGAATAAACGTCTCCATCTGAATGGGTACGTGTGAAACCTCTTCTTGGACTCAAATTCTCTCTTTCTGTGGAGGGGTATTGGACCTACTATAATTAAAACACCTGTGGCTAGGAGGCGGGGAGTGCACGATCAGAAGGCTAAAGAATACATTTCAAAAACCTGACCTGCACATCCAAACATAGACTGAGTGTGAACAGGTGCTGAACCCAGAGTCGCCAACTCGTATATAGTTAAGTAAAAAGGGCAGCACACTGCAGCGCCAAAACATGCAAACTTGAAAACACGAAATTTGAACTGCATTACTGCACTAGAAAGAGAGAATTTGAGTCCAAGAAGAGGTTTCACATGTACCCATTCAGATGGAGACATTTATTCTCGGTGAGGTAGGTCAAGCGTAGGACCTCGTATAAGAGAGATGCCGTAAAGTGGCTACGAGGTACACATAAATATGGCCATTTTTATGCGCTAAAAGCTCTCATTTTTCATATTTCTAGTGCAGTAATGCAGTTCAAATTTCGTGTTTTCAAGTTTGCATGTTTTGGCGCTGCAGTGTGCTGCCCTTTTTACTTAACTATATACGAGTTGGCGACTCTGGGTTCAGCACCTGTTCACACTCAGTCTATGTTTGGATGTGCAGGTCAGGTTTTTGAAATGTATTCTTTAGCCTTCTGATCGTGCACTCCCCGCCTCCTAGCCACAGGTGTTTTAATTATAGTAGGTCCAATACCCCTCCACAGAAAGAGAGAATTTGAGTCCAAGAAGAGGTTTCACACGTACCCATTCAGATGGAGACGTTTATTCTCGGTGAGGTAGGTCAAGCGTAGGACCTCGTATAAGAGAGATGCCGTAAAGTGGCTACGAGGTACACATAAATATGGCCATTTTTATGCGCTAAAAGCTCTCATTTTTCATATTTCTAGTGCAGTAATGCAGTTCAAATTTCGTGTTTTCAAGTTGCATGTTTTGGCGCTGCAGTGTGCTGCCCTTTTTACTTAACTATATACGAGTTGGCGACTCTGGGTTCAGCACCTGTTCACACTCAGTCTATGTTTGGATGTGCAGGTCAGGTTTTTGAAATGTATTCTTTAGCCTTCTGATCGTGCACTCCCCGCCTCCTAGCCACAGGTGTTTTAATTATAGTAGGTCCAATACCCCTCCACAGAAAGAGAGAATTTGAGTCCAAGAAGAGGTTTCACACGTACCCATTCAGATGGAGACGTTTATTCTCGGTGAGGTAGGTCAAGCGTAGGACCTCGTATAAGAGAGATGCCGTAAAGTGGCTACGAGGTACACATAAATATGGCCATTTTTATGCGCTAAAAGCTCTCATTTTTCATATTTCTAGTGCAGTAATGCAGTTCAAATTTCGTGTTTTCAAGTTTGCATGTTTTGGCGCTGCAGTGTGCTGCCCTTTTTACTTAACTATATACGAGTTGGCGACTCTGGGTTCAGCACCTGTTCACACTCAGTCTATGTTTGGATGTGCAGGTCAGGTTTTTGAAATGTATTCTTTAGCCTTCTGATCGTGCACTCCCCGCCTCCTAGCCACAGGTGTTTTAATTATAGTAGGTCCAATACCCCTCCACAGAAAGAGAGAATTTGAGTCCAAGAAGAGGTTTCACACGTACCCATTCAGATGGAGACGTTTATTCTCGGTGAGGTAGGTCAAGCGTAGGACCTCGTATAAGAGAGATGCCGTAAAGTGGCTACGAGGTGCACATAAATATGGCCATTTTTATGCGCTAAAAGCTCTCATTTTTCATATTTCTAGTGCAGTAATGCAGTTCAAATTTCGTGTTTTCAAGTTTGCATGTTTTGGCGCTGCAGTGTGCTGCCCTTTTTACTTAACTATATACGAGTTGGCGACTCTGGGTTCAGCACCTGTTCACACTCAGTCTATGTTTGGATGTGCAGGTCAGGTTTTTGAAATGTATTCTTTAGCCTTCTGATCGTGCACTCCCCGCCTCCTAGCCACAGGTGTTTTAATTATAGTAGGTCCAATACCCCTCCACAGAAAGAGAGAATTTGAGTCCAAGAAGAGGTTTCACACGTACCCATTCAGATGGAGACGTTTATTCTCGGTGAGGTAGGTCAAGCGTAGGACCTCGTATAAGAGAGATGCCGTAAAGTGGCTACGAGGTACACATAAATATGGCCATTTTTATGCGCTAAAAGCTCTCATTTTTCATATTTCTAGTGCAGTAATGCAGTTCAAATTTCGTGTTTTCAAGTTTGCATGTTTTGGCGCTGCAGTGTGCTGCCCTTTTTACTTAACTATATACGAGTTGGCGACTCTGGGTTCAGCACCTGTTCACACTCAGTCTATGTTTGGATGTGCAGGTCAGGTTTTTGAAATGTATTCTTTAGCCTTCTGATCGTGCACTCCCCGCCTCCTAGCCACAGGTGTTTTAATTATAGTAGGTCCAATACCCCTCCACAGAAAGAGAGAATTTGAGTCCAAGAAGAGGTTTCACACGTACCCATTCAGATGGAGACGTTTATTCTCGGTGAGGTAGGTCAAGCGTAGGACCTCGTATAAGAGAGATGCCGTAAAGTGGCTACGAGGTACACATAAATATGGCCATTTTTATGCGCTAAAAGCTCTCATTTTTCATATTTCTAGTGCAGTAATGCAGTTCAAATTTCGTGTTTTCAAGTTTGCATGTTTTGGTGCTGCAGTGTGCTTCCCTTTTTACTTAACTATATACGAGTTGGCGACTCTGGGTTCAGCACCTGTTCACACTCAGTCTATGTTTGGATGTGCAGGTCAGGTTTTTGAAATGTATTCTTTAGCCTTCTGATCGTGCACTCCCCGCCTCCTAGCCACAGGTGTTTTAATTATAGTAGGTCCAATACCCCTCCACAGAAAGAGAGAATTTGAGTCCAAGAAGAGGTTTCACACGTACCCATTCAGATGGAGACGTTTATTCTCGGTGAGGTAGGTCAAGCGTAGGACCTCGTATAAGAGAGATGCCGTAAAGTGGCTACGAGGTACACATAAATATGGCCATTTTTATGCGCTAAAAGCTCTCATTTTTCATATTTCTAGTGCAGTAATGCAGTTCAAATTTCGTGTTTTCAAGTTTGCATGTTTTGGCGCTGCAGTGTGCTGCCCTTTTTACTTAACTATATACGAGTTGGCGACTCTGGGTTCAGCACCTGTTCACACTCAGTCTATGTTTGGATGTGCAGGTCAGGTTTTTGAAATGTATTCTTTAGCCTTCTGATCGTGCACTCCCCGCCTCCTAGCCACAGGTGTTTTAATTATAGTAGGTCCAATACCCCTCCACAGAAAGAGAGAATTTGAGTCCAAGAAGAGGTTTCACACGTACCCATTCAGATGGAGACGTTTATTCTCGGTGAGGTAGGTCAAGCGTAGGACCTCGTATAAGAGAGATGCCGTAAAGTGGCTACGAGGTACACATAAATATGGCCATTTTTATGCGCTAAAAGCTCTCATTTTTCATATTTCTAGTGCAGTAATGCAGTTCAAATTTCGTGTTTTCAAGTTTGCATGTTTTGGCGCTGCAGTGTGCTTCCCTTTTTACTTAACTATATACGAGTTGGCGACTCTGGGTTCAGCACCTGTTCACACTCAGTCTATGTTTGGATGTGCAGGTCAGGTTTTTGAAATGTATTCTTTAGCCTTCTGATCGTGCACTCCCCGCCTCCTAGCCACAGGTGTTTTAATTATAGTAGGTCCAATACCCCTCCACAGAAAGAGAGAATTTGAGTCCAAGAAGAGGTTTCACACGTACCCATTCAGATGGAGACGTTTATTCTCGGTGAGGTAGGTCAAGCGTAGGACCTCGTATAAGAGAGATGCCGTAAAGTGGCTACGAGGTACACATAAATATGGCCATTTTTATGCGCTAAAAGCTCTCATTTTTCATATTTCTAGTGCAGTAATGCAGTTCAAATTTCGTGTTTTCAAGTTTGCATGTTTTGGCGCTGCAGTGTGCTTCCCTTTTTACTTAACTATATACGAGTTGGCGACTCTGGGTTCAGCACCTGTTCACACTCAGTCTATGTTTGGATGTGCAGGTCAGGTTTTTGAAATGTATTCTTTAGCCTTCTGATCGTGCACTCCCCGCCTCCTAGCCACAGGTGTTTTAATTATAGTAGGTCCAATACCCCTCCACAGAAAGAGAGAATTTGAGTCCAAGAAGAGGTTTCACACGTACCCATTCAGATGGAGACGTTTATTCTCGGTGAGGTAGGTCAAGCGTAGGACCTCGTATAAGAGAGATGCCGTAAAGTCGCTACGAGGTACACATAAATATGGCCATTTTTATGCGCTAAAAGCTCTCATTTTTCATATTTCTAGTGCAGTAATGCAGTTCAAATTTCGTGTTTTCAAGTTTGCATGTTTTGGCGCTGCAGTGTGCTGCCCTTTTTACTTAACTATATACGAGTTGGCGACTCTGGGTTCAGCACCTGTTCACACTCAGTCTATGTATGGATGTGCAGGTCAGGTTTTTGAAAAGAGCTGGTATAGAAGCACCAGATTAAAGATAGTAGAAGCTCCAGGTTAGAGGTAACAAGAGAATCCTTACTCCAGCTCTGCAGCACATGTGTGTTCTAAGATGGCACAGAGTACAAACAGGAAGAGAACGAAAAAGATAGGAGGAGCTATAGACAGAGAGGTATTATGGGTAAGTACCATAACAAAATATTACAGTGTAATACAGTAATGGACAGTAGATGGCAGCAAAGTATAACAAATACAATAGATGATAGCACTAAGTATATTACCATTACATAAATGTCCATGTATGGCTGAAAGTCTATCAGGATAAACTGAACAGCACAGTAATCATAGAAGCAGTCAGGACAACAAAGAGCATCTTTGATACCTCAAGGTATGAGTGAGATAGCTACAGCACCGGACTCATTCTCCTCATCCTACCCCACTGCATGAGGAAGGTACAGTTCTGCTTAGGTTAAGACACTGTGTGTGAAGAGAAGTTATCTGTGAAGAGAAATCTAATATATAAAGCTGAATGTGTGTATGTGTGTATGTATGTCCGGGATTGGCATCTGCACCGTCGCAGCTACAGCCACAAAATTTTGCACAGTCACACGTCTGGACCCCGAGAGCGTCATAGGCTATATTGTGAGGTGAAATTTTAACCCCGCGCATTCCAATTCACCAAACAATTTTGCCCCTATCTACATAATGGGGAAAAAAGTGAAAGGAAAAGTGTTGGAGGCATCAAAGCTACAGCCACAAAATTTTGCACAGTCACACGTCTGGACCCCGAGAGCGTCATAGGCTATGTTGTGAGGCGAAATTTTAACCCCGCGCGTTCCGATTCACCAAACAATTTTGCCCCTATCTACATAACGGGGAAAAAGTGAAAGGAAAAGTGTTGGAGGCGTCGC
This sequence comes from Ranitomeya imitator, assembly GCF_032444005.1. NCBI lineage: Eukaryota > Metazoa > Chordata > Amphibia > Anura > Dendrobatidae > Ranitomeya > Ranitomeya imitator. The sequence continues at coordinate 660,268,240 of NC_091282.1, forward strand.
AGCTACAGCCACAAAATTTTGCACAGTCACATGTCTGGACCCAGAGAGCGTCATAGGCTATGTTGTGAGGTGAAATTTTAACCCCGTGCTTTCCAATTCACCAAACAATTTTGCCCCTATCTACATAATGGGAAAAAATGAAAGGAAAAGTGTTGGAGGCAAATTGACAGCTGCCAGATGTGAACAAGGGGGACGTAAAGAGTGAGAGCGATGGCGCCAAAGAGTATATACCGTACAGTTGCTAAGGTGGGGCCCCGACATGGGATACTCACCACACACGGGGATATGAACACACACACAATATGCGCCACACACTAGCACGTGCTTGAACACATATCACCCTCAGCACACAATTCACCACACATTCTCCAACCTCGCCACATAAAAGTCGAAACACAAAAGTCGCCGCTCAAAACTCGCCACGCGCAGAACTCGCCACATGCAAAAACTAGGCTCTTGCAAAACTCGCCACAAGTGCAAAACTCACCTCATGGAAAACTCGCCACACGCAAAACTTGCACACGCGGAAAAATTGCCACATGCACAAAAGTTGCAACACATGCAAAATTTGCCTCACACAAAACTTGCACATACTCAAAAGGCACCACACAAAACTCGCCACGCGCAAAACTCGCCATGCGCAAAACTTGCTGCACACAAGTTGCTACACTAACCTGTCACATGCAACTCGACACACAAAAAGTTGCTACACGCGTGTTGCCACACAAAACTCATCTCACAAAAGTCGCTACATGCATGTCGCCACACGCAACTCAACACACACAACTTGACAAACGAAACTCGCCCTAAAACAAACACAAGTCTGGTCTTATCCTTCAAAAATAAAAATCTGATTAATAAGCAGACAAACTACAACAAATGTACCATATAGGAAATACGGCAGCTGTCAGTCACATGACCTGTCTATTATGTGTATGTGTGAGCTAATATATACTGCCAGGGGGAGGGCTTCCTGTTGGCTGGGGATTTATCAGGCTGCCAATTTAGCTTACAAATACTGAGGTAAAAATACTGAGCAAATAACGTGTGAACGAGGTCTAAAACAGAAGGAGATGACACACAGGTATATACTATATACAGGGGAGATGACACACAGATATATACTATATACAGGAGAGATGACACACAGGTATATACTATATAGAGGAGGAGATGACATACAGGTACATATATATACAGGAGGAGATGACATACAGGTATATACTATATACAGGAGCAGATGACACACAGGTATATACTATATACAGGAGCAGATGACATACAGGTATATGCTATATATAGAAGATGACATGCAGGTATATACTATATACAGGAGGAGATGACACACAGATATATACTATATACAGGGGAGATGACACACAGGTATATACTATATATAGAAGGAGATGACATTCAGGTATATACTATATATAGGGGAGATGACACACAGCAGGTATATAATATATACAGGGGAGATGACATACAGGTATATACTATATACAGGAGATGACATACAGATGTATACTATATATAAGGGAGATGACAAACATGTATATACTGAGGTGATGAGGTGAAAATGAGAGGTGTGAGGTGAGAATGAAAAGGTGTGAGTGCAAAATGAGAGGAGTGAGGAAAAATAATGGAGTGATCAGAAAATGACAGATGTGAGGTTGAAATGACAAGTGTTAGGGGGGAATGAGAGGAGTGAGGGAGAAAATGAGAGATGTGAGGGAGAAAATGAGAGATGTGAGGGGGAAAATGAAAGATGTGATTGCGAAAATGAGAGGCGTGATGGGAAAATAAGAGAAGTGAGGTGCTATAACTAACCACAGATATTTACTATGCCCAGGGAACGCCGGGCTCTTCAGCTAGTCTACTATATAAAGCTGAATGTGTGTGTGTGTGTGTGTGTGTGTGTGTGTGTGTGTGTATGTGTGTATATCCGGGATTGGCATCTGCACCGTCGCAGCTACAGCCACAAAATTTTGCACAGTCACACGTCTGGACCCCGAGAGCGTCATAGGCTATATTGTGAAGCGAAATTTTAACCCCGCGCGTTCCAATTCACCAAACAATTTTGCCCCTATCTACATAATGGGGAAAAAAGTGAAAGGAAAAGTGTTGGAGGCGTCGCAGCTACAGCAACAAAATTTTGCACAGTCACACGTCTGGACCCTGAGAGCGTCATAGGCTACGTTGTGAGGTGAAATTTTAACCCCGCGCTTTCCAATTCACCAAACAATTTTGCCCCTATCTACATAATGGGGAAAAAAGTGAAAGGAAAAGTGTTGGAGGCGCCGCAGCTACAGAAACAAAATTTTGCACAGTCACACGTCTGGACCCTGAGAGCGTCATAGGCTACGTTGTGAGGTGAAATTTTAACCCCGCGCTTTCCAATTCACCAAACAATTTTGCCCCTATCTACATAATGGGGAAAAAGTGAAATGAAAAGTGTTGGAGGCGTCGCAGCTACAGCCACAAAATTTTGCAGTCACACGTCTGGACCCTGAGAGCGTCATAAGCTATGTTGTGAGGTGAAATTTTAACTCCGCGCTTTCCAATTCACCAAACTATTTTTCCCCTATCTACATAATGGGGAAAAGTGAAAGGAAAAGTGTTGGAGGCAAATTGACAGCTGCCAGATGTGAACAAGGGGGACTTAAAGAATGAGAGCGATGGCGCCAAAGAGTATATACCGATCAGTTGCTAAGGTGGGGTCCCGACATGGGATACTCACCACACATGGGGATATGAACACACACACAAAATGCGCCACACACTACCACGTGCTTGAACACATATACCACCCTCAGCACACATTTCACCACACATACACCAACCTCGCCACATAAAAGTCGAAACACAAAAGTCGCCGCTGAAAACTCACCACGCGCAAAACTCGCCACATGCAAAAACTAGGCTCATGCAAAACTTGCCACAAGTGCAAAACTCACCTCATGGAAAACTCGCCACACGCAAAACTTGCACACGCGGAAAAATTGCCACATGCACAAAATTTGCAACACATGCAAAAGTTGCCTCACACAAAACTTGCACATACTCAAAAGGCACCAGACATAAAACTCACCATGCGCAAAAATCGCCATGCGCAAAACTTGCTGCACACAACTTGCTACACTAACCTGTCACATGCAACTCGACACACAAAAAGTTGCTACACGCATGTTGCCACACAACTCATCTCACAAAAGTCGCTACATGCATGTCGCCACACACAACTCAACACACACAACTTGACAAACGAAACTCGCCCTAATACACACACAAGTCTGGTATTAGCCTTCAAAAATAAAAATCTGATTAATAAGCAGACAAACTACAAGAGCAACAAATGTACCATATAGGAAATACAGCAGCTGTCAGTCACATGACCTGTCTATTATGTGTATGTGTGAGCTAATATATACTGCCAGGGGGAGGGCTTCCTGTTGGCTGGGGATTTATCAGGCTGCCAATTTATCTTACAAATACTGAGGTAAAAGTACTGAGCAAATAACGTGTTAACGAGGTCTAATACAGGAGATCACACAGGTATATACTATATACAGGGGAGATGACACATAGATATATACTATATACAGGAGAGATGACACACAGGTATATACTATATAGAGGAGGAGATGACATACAGGTACATACTATATACAGGAGGAGATGACATACAGGTATATACTATATACAGGAGGAGATGGCACACAGGTATATACTATATACAGGAGCAGATTACCTACAGGTATATACTATATACAGGAGGAGATGACATACAGGTATATGCTATATATAGAAGATGACATACAGGTATATACTATATACAGGAGGAGATGACACACAGGTATATACTATATACAGGAGGAGATGACATACAGGTATATACTATATATAGAAGGAGATGACATTCAGGTATATACTATATATAGGGGAGATGACACACAGCAGGTATATAATATATACAGGGGAGATGACATACAGGTATATACTATATACAGGAGATGACATACAGATGTATACTATATATAAGGGAGATGACAAACATGTATATACTGAGGTGATGAGGTGAAAATGAGAGGTGTGAGGTGAAAATGAAAAGGTGTGAGTGCAAAATGAGAGGAGTGAGGAAAAATAATGGAGTGATCAGAAAATGACAGATGTGAGGTTGAAATGACAAGTGTTAGGGGGGAATGAGAGGAGTGAGGGAGAAAATGAGAGATGTGAGGGAGAAAATGAGAGATGTGATTGGGAAAATGAGAGGCGGGATGGGAAAATAAGAGAAGTGAGGTGCTATAACTAACCACAGATATTTACTATGCCCAGGCAACGCCGGGCTCTTCAGCTAGTACTATATATAGAAGGAGATGACATACAGGTATATACTATATATAGGAGGAGATGACATACAGGTATATACTATATATAGGAGGAGATGACATACAGGTATATACTATATATAGGAGGAGATGACATACAGGTATATACTATATATAGGGGAGATGACACACAGCAGGTATATACTATATACAGGGGAGATGACATACAGGTATATACTATATACAGGAGATGACATACAGGTGTATACTATATATAAGGGAGATGACAAACATGTATATACTGAGGTGAAAATGAGAGGTGTGAGGTGAAAATGAAAAGGTGTGAGTGCAAAATGAGAGGAGTGAGGGAAAATAGTGTAGTGATCGGAAAATGACAGATGTGAGGTCGAAATGACAAGTGTTAGGCGGGAATGAGAGGAGTGAGGGAGAAAATGAGAGGTGTGAGGGAGAAAATGAGAGATGTGAGGGGGAAAATTAAAGATGTGATTGGGAAAATGAGAGGCGTGATGGGAAAATAAGAGAAGTGACGTGCTATAACTAACCACAGATATTTACTATGCCCAAGCAACGCCGGGCTCTTCAGCTAGTCTAATATATAAAGCTGAATGTGTGTGTGTGTATGTGTGTGTGTGTGTGTATGTCCGGAATTGGCATCTGCACCGTCGCAGCTACAGCCACAAAATTTTGCACAGTCACACGTCTGGACCCCGAGAGCGTCATAGGCTATGTTGTGAGGCGAAATTTTAACCCCGCGCGTTCCAATTCACCAAACAATTTTGCCCCTATCTACATAACGGGGAAAAAGTGAAAGGAAAAGTGTTGGAGGCGTCGCAGCTACAGCCACAAAATTTTGCACAGTCACATGTCTGGACCCAGAGAGCGTCATAGGCTATGTTGTGAGGTGAAATTTTAACCCCGCGCTTTCTAATTCACCAAACAATTTTGCTCCTATCTACATAATGGGGAAAATGTGAAAGGAAAAGTGTTGGAGGCAAATTGACAGCTGCCAGATGTGAACAAGGGGGACTTAAAGAGTGGGAGCGACGGCGCCAAAGAGTATATACCGTACAGTGGCTAAGGTGGGGCCCCGACATGGGATACTCACCACACACGGGGATATTAACACACACACAAAATGCGCCACACACTACCACGTGCTTGAACACATATACCACCCTCAGCACACATTTCACCACACATACACCAACCTCGCCACATAAAAGTCGAAACACAAAAGTCGCCGCTCAAAACTCGCCACGCGCAAAACTCGCCACATGCAAAACTAGGCTCACGCAAAACTCGCCACACGTGCAAAACTCACCTCATGGAAAACTCGCCACAGGTGGAAAAATTGCACCCGCGGAAAAATTGCCACATGCACAAAAGTTGCAACACATGCAAAAGTTGCCTCACACAAAACTTGCACATATTCAAAACGCACCACACATAAAACTGGCCACGCGCAAAACTCACCATGCGCAAATCTTGCTGCATACAACTTGCTACACTAACCTGTCACATGCAACTCGACACGCAAAAAGTTGCTACACGCATGTCGCCACACAAAACTCATCTCACAAAAGTCGCTACATGCATGTCGCCACATGCAACTCAACACACACAATTTGACACATGAAACTCACCCTAAAACACACACAAGTCTGGTATTATCCTTCAAAAATAAAAATCTGATTAATAAGCAGACAAACTACAAGAGCAACAAATGTACCATATAGGAAATACGGCAGCGGTCAGTCATATGACCTGTCTATTATGTGTATGTGTGAGCTAATATATACTGCCAGGGGGGAGGGCTTCCTGTTGGCTGGGGATTTATCAGGCTGCCAATTTAGCTTACAAATACTGAGGTAAAAATACTGACCAAATAACGTGTGAACGCGGTCAGGGGCAGACACAGACAGCTTGGGGCCCCTGTGCAGGAAATGTGCCTGGGCCCCCCTCCTTTTAAGGTGACAAAGCTAAGGGACTGTGCTATACATAAGTGAGTACACTTTATACTAAGGGACTGTGTTATACATAATAATCGATAATAATGTCTTCCTCCACCTCCCCCTGTTCTTAAACCCATTATAAAATCCCCGCATCCCATTATTGCCCTCTCCCCCACCCCCATGATTTCTCTCTTCACAACCTACATTATTGCCTTCTCCCCCACCACCCCATATCATTGCCCATTCCACCACCTCCATCATTGCCTCCTCCCCACCACCCCCATCATTGTCTTTTCCACTGCCACCATCATTTCCTCCTGCCCCACCACCCCTATCATTGCCCTCTCCATCAACCCAATCATTGCCTTCTGCCCCGTCACCATCATTGCCCTCTCCTCCACCTACACACACACACACAGCACCATTCATCTCTCTGCACACACACACACCTCACCTCTGCTCGCACGGTATCCTGAAGCCGCACCATCGCTGGCAGCTTCCTGTCTCACACAGCCACGGCGCTGAATGATGATGTCATTTAGCCGCTGCTGTGTGGCAGGAAGCAGGATGGATCCATTCCCTGCAGCTCCGCTCCACTGCCTTTTTCTCTTGCAGGCAGTGGAGCTGCAATCCCATGATGGCAATCTGGCCAGGGGCCCCCGAAGCCGGATAAACTGACCAGTTTGCCCTCATTATTAGCCACCCTGCAGGCAGGGCCTGTTTTAGGCAAAGTGGGGCCCTAGGCAAAGTTTAAAATGGGGCATCAAATCCTAACATATCGCACATCACACAGAAGCATTTCGGTTGTATTTACAAGCGCTGAGTTCAGGCCACTAAACGAGTGTGATCGACAATACTGAAGTCGTTCAACGCTTGTTTCCCGGCCTCTTTCCACCGTCTGAGAAAGAATGATGGGGACAGAACGGCGCAGCCTCATAGTATACAGCACTGCCCGCGTAGTATACAGCGCAGCCTCATAGTATACAGCGCAGCCTCATAGTATACAGCGCAGCCTCATAGTATACAGCGTAGCCTCAATATACAGCGCAGCCTCATGGTATATAGCACCCAGCCTCCTGGTATACAGCACCCAGCCTCTTGGTATACAGCACCCAGCCTCATGGTATACAGCACCCAGCCTCATGGTATACAGCACCCAGCCTCATGGTGTACAGCACCCAGCCTCATGGTATACAGCGCACACAGCCTCATGGTATACAGCGCACCCAGCCTCATGGTATACAGCGTACCCAGCCTCATGGTATACAGCGCACCCAGCCTCATGGTATACTACAGCACCCAGCCTCATGGTATACAGCACCCAGCCTCATGGTATACAGTACCCAGCCTCATGGTATACAGCGCAGCTCCCCCACCCCCCCAGAATGGCCCCACAGTCCAGTACTCACTGTTATAGAGTAAAAAAAACAAACAACACATTCCTCACCTCACCTCGTGCCCGCGCTGCTTCCACTTCCTGCTCCTGTCGGCACACAGTGAGTGCGCGGCAGTGTCTGTCAGAGCAGGCAGAGCGGGGAATGATGGGAGAGGGAGCATCAGGTGACGTTCTCTCCTCCATCATTCATTGCTTTGAACTCTACCGGCAGACGCCGGTATAGTTCAACGTGGCGGGGGAGTCGGCGCTGGCGGCAGGCAAGCCCCCCTGCCTCACAGGGGCCCCATAGCAGCTGCGTGATGTGCCGCTAGCTGGGGGCCCCTGGGGGAGCGAGGACCTAGGCAGCTGCCTGCCCCTAACGCCGGCCCTGCCTGCAGGGGCCCCCTGGAGCCTCCGGGCCCCTGTGCAGCCGCACAGGTTGAACAGGCGGTATGTCCGCCCATGAACGCGGTCTAATACAGGAGGAGATGACACACAGATATATACTATATACAGGAGGAGATGACACACAGGTATATACTATATACAAGAGAGATGACACACAGGTATATACTATATACAGGAGGAGATGACACACTGGTATATACTATATACAGGAGGAGATGACACACAGGTATATACTATATACAGGAGAAGATGACACACAGGTATATACTATATACAGGAGCAGATGACACACATGTATATACTATATACAGGAGGAGATGACAACCTGGTACATACTATATACAGGGGCGATGACACACAGGTATATATTATATACAGTCGAGATGACACACAGGTATATACTATATACAGGAGGAGATGACATACAGGTATATACTATATACAGGAGGAGATGACACAGGTATATACTATATACAGGAGCAGATGATACACAGGTATATACTATATACAGGAGGAGATGACTTACAGGTACATACTATATACAGGATGATATGACACACGTATATTCTATATACAGGAGGAGATGACATACAAGTATATACTATATAAAAGAGGATATGACACATAGGTATATAGAGGAGGAGATGACATACAGCAGATATATACTATATACAGGGGAGATGACATACAGGTATATACTATATACAGGAGATGACATACAGGTATATACTATATATAGGAGGAGATGACATACAGGTATATAGTATATACAGAAGAGATGACATACAGGTATAAACTATATACAGGAGGAGATGACACATGGGTATATACAATATGCCGGAGGAGATGACATACAGCAGGTATATACTATTTACAGGGGAGATGACATACAGGTATATACTATATACAAGAGAAGACATACAGGTGTATACTTTATATAAGGGAGATGACAAACATGTATATACTGAGGTGAAAATGAGGGGTGTGAGGTGAAAATGAAAAGGTGTGAGTGCAAAATGAGAGGAGTGAGGGAAAATAGTGGAGTGATCGGAAAATGACAGATGTGAGGTCGAAATGACAAGTGTTAGGGGGGAATGATAGGAGTGAGGGGGAAAATAAGAGTGAGGGGGAAAATGAGAGGTATAAGGGAGAAAATGAGAGGTGTTAGGGAGAAAATGAGAGGCATGATGGGAAAATAAGAGACGTGAGGTGCTATAACTAACCACAGATATTTACTATGCCCAGGCAACGCCGGGCTCTTCAGCTAGTTATCTATAAAGAGACTTTCATATATGGTGATGAAGCATTGCATGAAGAGAAGTGATTCTGTGTAATGAGAAGAAGCTTGAATAAAATCTCTGTGATCAATTCCAGCTCAGAACTGTGTCATAGCTGTGTGCTTGCATAACGTTACGTCCCCCCTACTGTGAGGAATTATAATTAATGGTTGCCCTGAGTAAGATTTCCCCAAAATTCAAAAAAGAACTCATGTTTCCTTTGTATTGCCTTCATATACTAAATGGTATGCATGCAACATACAGTATACACTGCTCAGAAAAATAAAGGGAACACTTACATAACACAATGTAACTCCAAGTCAATCACACTTCTGTGAAATCATCCTGTTCAGGTACGAAGCAACACCGATTTTATATGTACAGTTATATGAAAAGGTTTCGGCACCCCTATTAATCATAAGCTTAATGTTTTATAAAAATTGTTTTGTTTTTTTTGCAACAGCTATTTCAGTTTCGTATATCTAATAACTGTTGGACACAGTAATGTTTCTGCCTTGAAATTAGGTTTATTGTACTAATAGAAAATGTGCAATCTGCATACAAACAAAATTTGACAGGTGCATAAGTATGGGCACCCCACCAGAAAAGTGACATTAATATTTAGTAGATCCTCCTTTTGCAAAAATAACAGCCTCTAGTCACTTCCTGTAGCTTTAATGAGTTCCTGGATCCTGGATGAAGGTATTTTTGACCATTCCTCTTTACAAAACAATTCCAGTTCAGTTAAGTTTGATGGTCGCCGAGCATGGACAGCCCTCTTCACATGATCCCACAGATGTTCAATGATATTCAGGTTTGGGGACTGGGATGGCCATTCCAGAACAGTGTAATTGTTCCTCTGCATGAATGCCTGAGTAGATTTGGATCATTGTCTTGCTGAAAGATCCATCCCCTGCATAACTTCAACTATGTCACTGATTCATGAACATTATTGTCAAGAATCTGCTGATACTGAGAGGAATCCATGCGTCCCTCAACTTTAACAAGATTCCCGGTGCCGGCATTGGCCACACAGCCCCAAAGAATGATGGAATCTCCACCAAATTTTACTGTGGGTGGCAAGTGTTTTTCTTGGAATGCTGTGTTTTTTGGCCGCCATGCAAAACGCCTTTTTGTATGACCAAACAACTCAATCTTGGTTTCATCAGTCCACAAGACCTTCTTCCAAAAAGAAATTGGCTTCTCCAAATGTGCTTTTGCATACGTCAGCCGACTCTGTTTGTGGCGTGCTTGCAGAAACGGCTTCTTTCGCATCACTCTCCCATACAGCTTCTCCTTGTGCAAAGTGCGTTGTATAGTTGACCGATGCACAGTGACACCATCTGCAGCAAGTTGATGCTGCAGCTCTCTGGAGGTGGTCTGAGGATTGTCCTTGACTGATCTCACCATTCTTCTTCTCTGCCTTTCTGATGTTTTTCTTGGCCTGCCACTTCTGGCCTTAACAAGAACTGTACCTGTGTTCTTCCATTTCCTTACTATGTTCCTCACAGTGGAAAATGACAGGTTAAATCTCTGAGACAGCTTTTTGTATCCTTCCCCTGAACAACTATGTTGAATAATCTTTGTTTTCAGATCACTAGACAGTTGTTTTGAGGAGCCCATGATGCCAATCTTCAGAGGAGATTCAAACAGGAGAACAACTTGCAAGTGGCCACTTTAAGTAGCTTTTCTCATGATTGCATACACCTCACTATGAAGTTCAAAGCTCAATCAGGTTAGAAAACCAAAAAAAGTGATTTAGTAAGTCAGTAAAAAGTAGGTAAGAGTATTTAAAACAAGAAAATGATAAGGGTGCCCATACTTATGCACCTGTCAAATTTTGTTTAAATGCAGATTGCACATTTTCTGTTAATACAATAAACCTAATTTCAAGGCAGAAACATTACTGTGTCCAACAGTTATTAGATATATGAAACTGAAATAGCTGTTGCAAAAAAAACAATTTTTATAAAACATTAAGCTTAAGATTAATAGGGGTGTCCAAACTTTTTCATATAACTGTATATGTATCTCATTTTCCGCAAATAAATACAAAATGTATTGTTTGTAACTTTGGAGACATTTATTTTCTGAAAATGAGAAATGGTCAAAATAACTAAAAAAATGCATTCTTGCTGACCTCAAATAATGCCAAAAAAACAAATTCATAATCATTTAGAAACAACAATACTAATGATTTAACTCAGGAAGAGTTCAGAAATCGATATTTTGTAGAATAACCATAGTTTTTAATCACAGCTTTCATGCGTCTTGGTATGCTTTCTATCAGTCTTTCACACTGCTTTTCGGTGACCTTATACCACTACTGGTACAAAAATTTAAGCAGTTCTTATTTGTTTGATGGCTTGTGAATATCCATCTTCCTCTTGATTACATTCCAGAGGTTTTAAAAGGGGTTCAGGTCTGGAGATTGGGCTGGGTATGACAGGGATTTGATATTGAGGTCTTTCATCCACACCTTGATTGACCTAGCTGTGTGGCATGGCACATTGTCCTGCTGAAAAAAAAACAGTCCTCAGAGTTGGGGAATATTGCCTGAGCAGAAGGAATCAACTGTTTTTCCAGGATAACCTTGTATGCGACTTGATTTATACGTCCTTCACAAAGATTAACCTGCCCAATTACAGCCTTGCTGAAGCATCCCCAGATCATCACCATGATCCTCCACCAAATTTTACAGTGGGAGCAAGACACTGTGGCTTGTATGCCTCTAACCATTAGATGACCAGGTGTTGGGCAAAGCTGAAAATTAGAGTAATCAGAGATTATCCTACTCCAGTCCTCTATGGTCCAATCCTTATGGTCGTTGGCAAACTTCAGCCTGGCTATCCTTTGCTTCTCATTGATGAAAGACTTTTTTCTAGCTTTACATTCTTTATTCTTTGTTTATTTTTTTTATATAGCGTTAACATATTCCGCAGCGCTTTACAGTTTGCACACATTATCATCGCTGTCCCCGACGGGCTCACAATCTAAATTCCCTATCTGTATGTCTTTGGAATGTGGGAGGAAACCGGAGTACCTGGAGGAAACCCACGCAAACACGGAGAGAACATACAAACTCTTTGCAGATGTTGTCCTTGGTGGGGTTTGAACCCAGGACTCCAGCGCTGCAAGGCTGTAGTGCTAACCACTGCGCCACCGTGCTGCCCATACATGACTTGAGTCCTTACATGACTTGAGTCCTGCCTCTAGGAGCCTGTTATGAACTGTTCTTGCCATGCACTTCACCCCAGCTGCCATTCCTTTTGTAGGTCACTTGATGTCATCCTGCGGTTGCTGAGTGACATGCGAATAAGATGATGTCATCCCAGTCAGTGGAGAGTCGTTTTCGCCTTCTGCCGGTCTGTAGCTTTGTTGTCCCCAATATCTGCTGTTTGACCTTGTTGTAATGGACTGCCGTCTTAGAAATTTTAAGGATGGAGGCAACATGATGCTTACTGTGTCCCTCTGCTAGTAAAGCCAGAATTGAGCCCTTCTTTTCCTCACTTGAGACTTATTTTTACATCTCCTTTGGCATGGTTCAGTTATTTTTTCATTCCTATTACTTTTGGGATATTACTAGCACTTGTTTTGCCATCGAGCTTGTCCTATTGCAAGAGGATTGTGAACACCGCAGCAGTGTTTTTTATAATTTCCGTCGTTAACTAAGATTTGGTTCAGGTGATCACCTAATCAGAAGTACATTAAGTAGAATGAGGTGTACTCTGGTTGGAATTCAAATGACACTGGAATGAAATGGCTGTCAGACATGTAGGGAAGCTGATTTTTATAAAACTGTGCAGTGGTCTCTTAATTTTTGCCAGAGCTGTATATATATATACAGTACAGACCAAAAGTTTGGAAACACCTTCTCATTCAAAGATTTGTACATTCACACAGAAGGCATCAAAACTATGAATTAACACATGTGGAATTATATACTTAACAAAAAGTGTGAAACAACTGAAAATATGTCTTATATTCTAGATTCTTCAAAGTAGCCATCTTTTGCTTTGATTACTGCTTTGCACACTCTTGGCATGCTCTTGATGAGCTTCAAGAGGTAGTCACCGGAAATGGTGTGCCCTGTCAGGTTTATTAAGTGGGATTTCTTGCCTTAGAACTGGGGTTGGGACCATCAGTTGTGTTGTGCAGAAGTCTTGTGGACACACAGCTGATAATCCTACTGAATAGATTGTTAGAATTTGTATTATGGCAAGGAAAAAGCAGCTAAGTAAAGAAATACGAGTAGCCATCATTACTTTAAGAAATGTAGGTCAGTCAGTCCGAAAAATTGGGAAAACTTTGAAAGTTTCCCCAAGTGCATTGGCAAAAACCATCAAGCACTACAAAGAAACTGGCTCACATCAGGACTGCCCCAGGAAAAGAAGACTAATAGTCACCTCTGCTTCTGACAATAAGTTTATCCGAGTCACCAGCCTCAGAAATCGCAGGTTAACAGCAGCTCAGATTAGGGAACAGGTCAATGCCACACAGAGTTCTAGCAGCAGACACAGCTCTACAACAACTGTTAAGAGGAGACTTTGTGCAGCAGGTCTTCATGTTAAAATAGCTGCTAGGAAACCACTGCTAAGGACAGGCAATAAGCAGAAGAGACTTGTTTGGGCTAAAGAACACAAGGAATGGGCATTAGACCAGTGGAAATCTGTGCTTTGGTCAGATGAGTCCAAATTTGAGATCTTTAGTTCCAACGACTTTGTCTTTGTGCGACGCAGAAAAGGTGAACGGATGAACTCTACATGCCTGGTTCCCACCATAAAGCATGGAGGAGGAGGTGTGAAGATGTGGGGGTGCTTTGCTGGTGACACTGTTGGGGATTTATTCAAAACTGAAGGCATGCTGAACCAGCATGGCTACCACAGCATCTTGCAGTGGCATGCTGTTCCATCTGGTTTGCGTTTAGTTGGACCATCATTTATTTTTCAACAGGACAATGACCCCAAACACATCTCCAGGCTGTGTAAGGGCTATTTGACCAAGAAGGAGAGTGATGGGGTGCAGTCACCAGACCTGAACCCAATCGAGATGGTTTGGGGTGAGCTGGGCTGCAGAGTGAAGGCAAAAGGGCCAACAAGTGCTAAGCATCTCTGAGAACTCCTTCAAGACTTTTGGAAGACCATTTCAGGTGACTACCTCTTTAAGCTCATCAAGAGAATGCCAAGAGTGTGCAAAGCAGTAATCAAAGCAAAAGGTGGCTACTTTGAAGAACCTAGAATATAAGACATAATTTCAGTTGTTTCACACTTTTTTGTTAAGTATATAATGCCACATGTGTTATTTCATAGTTTTGATGCCTTCAGTGTGAATGTACAATTTTCTTAGTCATGAAAATACAGAAAAATCTTTGAATGAGAGGTTGTGTCCAAACTTTTGGTCTGTACTGTATATATATATATATACAATCTATATATTGTAACGTGTCTCCACTATCTGTGGACGGGGAGTACTCACTTCGCTGGTCGTTGAGACACTCAGGGTTAAAAAGTCAATTTGGTTTATTTGCACAGCATAAACCTCTCAGGTACCTGGCAAAATGCAGCACCCTGTGCACCGTCCAGCAACCGTTCAGCTCTACAGTACCCACGGTCCTTGCTGAGCCCTGGTGTCCCTAATACGGTTTAGTGTCTGTTAAGTGTCCATGACGACCGCACAGGTTCCCGATACCTCTTATATCCTTAGAGGCATCCTCTCCGGAGATATATCACAGGCCTCCTCACTCTGGCTCACACTAGCCAGCACTGCCACCCATTCACAAACACACAGGCACCATCTTGGGAGTCCAGACACACCCCCTTGGGTGGGGTAAGTAGGTGACTGGACCCACCCATCTCTCCAAGTCACCTGGAAGCCTTCCCAATGTATAGCAAACCCTCAGCAGTAGATCTGCTGAGAAAACAAGCTCAGACTTCCATCACAGAGCCATCCACCTCTGCGATACATACCACCCATTAACCACATGACCAGTTACTATACCACATACGTCGCCCCCTGCCTAAAGCCGCTGGGCTTGGCTCCTTCTAATAACCGACCAGAAACCCTTCTCGGTCGCCTCTGAAAGTCACACCATCTGTCACAATTGGGCCCTGTCACTGGACCCTTTTGAAACCTTCTGTCAGTCGACTATGTCACCTCCTCCCCTTTGACAGACCACCCCCATCACTTGCAGTAAGTACGGTGTGATGATTCCCGGGCACCATATCTTCTGTCTGGACTGACCCTTTGTCACCACGTCTGCTATGGGGTCTTCCGCCTAGGTCACTCAGCACTGAGCTAACAGAGGAGTCAATACTTCTACCTCCTCCATCTAGCCATCTTCGATTGTCTCTCTGTTGGCCATTTCTCCTATTGTCTTTATTAGCCAGAGAGCAGTCATTCAATTTGTCTATAGTTTCCATTTTAGCCTCTGGTTGAACACTTCCACCCTTTAGAGAATCCCTTTGTCTCTCCATAACTCGGATTGACAGTGGCTGCCATCTTCTTTGCTTTTCCTGCAGCTGTTTATTGATCTGCAGCCTGTCAAGCCTTAGCTGCTCTACCTCTCTTAATTACGCCATGCGATATTCCAGGAGTATTTGAATATTTTTAAGGCTCTCCATTGGCCCGACAATGAAGAATGAAACCATCCTATATTCACCAGCTACCTGGGCTTCGGTGTCAGCTGGGATCCTCACACTCCCCGCACCGGACTTATTCACAATTTCTTGCATCACCTGTCCAAGTCTCCCAATGACTTTCCTCACCAAATTTCTGGGCACTTAAACGATGTCTTCCACAAACCCCAGCCGACTTTGAGCTTTCCTTGCATGCTCCAGACGTGGAGCAGCTTCCTTATTCCTCAACAGGATTATCTGTTTCGTTCGGAGACAGTGTAGGTGCATGTCACTCAGGATAGCCATCTACTTCAGTGTGTCTTTCCTAGTCGACAGTATAACCAACTGCTGAGTCTCTGGCACCCAGTTTACACTACATGCCTTCACCGCCTTTCTAAATACCTCATGCACAGCCTCACTGGCACACGCTTCTCGCACGTTCTCGGATACCTCTACCAGGTACAGGAAGAGTAAAATCTCATCATCTTCATGAATGGAAGGCTCCTGCTTTGCATTGGATATTTCCATCAAGTCATCTGCTTGTTCAGCTTTTAGCACAAGCTCTCCCTGAGCTTCACACCCTTCCAGACTCCACGCCAAGATGGGCATCTGCAGATCCGCCTCTTTACTACTCTGGCACTGCGGTTATAAATCTGCGACCACCATCTCCTTCTCCTGTAAAAGTCCTCTTAATGCTTCTCTGATCACCTCCATATTTTCCAATACGGCCTTGTTCACGGTTTGACACGTTGACAGGTGACCTCTGAGCTCAGAGACTGCCTTTTCCAGCTCCTCCACTTTGTACTCAGCGGCTTGTCTCAGGACCTTTTCTCGCTCGACATGGTCTCTTACTTTCTCTTTAAAGGGAATCTGTCACCCCAATTTGGCCTATAAGGTTCGGCCACCGCCATCAGGGGCTTATCTACAGCATTCTGTAATGCTGTAGATAAGCCCCGGATGTAAACTGAAAGATAAGAAAAACAAGTTAGATTATACTCACCCAGGGGCGGTCCCGGTGCGGTCCGGTCCGATGGGCATCGTGGTCCGGGTCCAGTGCCTCCCATCTTCATGGGATGACGTCCTCTTCTTTGCTTCCTGTCGCGGCTCTTGCGCAGGCGTACTTTATCTGCCCTGTTGAGGACAGAGCAAAGTACTGCAGTGCACAGGCGCCGGGAAAGGTCAGAGAGGCCAGGCACCTGTGCACTGCAGTACTTTGCTCTGCCCTCAACAGGGCAGATAAAGTACGCTTGCGCAGGAGCCGCGACAGGCAGCAAAGAACAGGCGCTGGACCCGAACTGCGAAACCCATCGGACCGGACCGCACTAGCAGAGGGACACAGTGAGCGTCATGTTGCCTCCATCCTTAAAATTTGAAAGATGGCAGTCCATTACAACAAGGTCAAGCAGCAGACATTGGTGACAACAAAGCAACAGATCGGCAGAGGGCGAAAACAACTTTCCACTCACCGGGATGACAGTCATCTTATTCAAATGTCACTCAGCAACCGCAGGATGACATCAAGTGACCTACAAAAGGAATGGATAATGGCAGCTGGGGTGAAGTGCATGCCAAGAACAGTTCGTAACAGGCTCCTAGAGGCAGGACTCAAGTCATGTAAAGCTAGAAAAAAGCAAAGGATAAAAAAGCATAAGGATTGGACCATAGAGGACTGGAGTATGGTAATCTTCTCTGATGAGTCTAATTTTCAGCTTTGCCCAACACCTGGTCATCTAATGGTTAGACGGAGACCTGGAGAGGTGTGCAAGCCACAGTGTCTTGCACCCACTCTGAAATTTGGTGGAGGATCGGTGATGATCTGGGGATGCTTCAGCAAGGCTGCAATTGGGCAGGTTAATCTTTGCCAAGGATGTATGAATCAAGCCGCGTACAAGGTTATCCTGGAAAAACAGTTGATCCCTTCTGCTCAGGCAATGTTCCCCAACTCTGAGGACTGGTTTTTCCAGCAGGACAATGCGCCATGCTACACAGCTAGGTCAATCAAGGTGTGCATGAAGGACCACCACATCAAATCCCTGTCATGGTCAGCCCAATCTCCAGACCTGAACCCCATTGAAAACCTCTGGAATGTAATCAAGAGGAAGATGGATAGTCACAAGCCATAAAACAAATAAGAACTCCTTACATTTTAGTACCAGGAGTGGCATAAGGTCACCCAAAAGCTGTGTGAAAGACTGGTGGAAAGCATGCCAAGACTCATGAAAGCTGTGATTAAAAATCATGGTTATTCCACAAAATATTGATTTCTGAACTCTTCCTGAGTTAAAACATTAGTATTGTTGTTTCTAAATGATTATGAACTTGTTCTTTTTTTGCATTATAATACACACACATATAAAACTATCCTTATTTTTTTCCAGCTCACTTGGTTTTGTTAATGTTTCTTACTTTGATCTTTATTTTCCTGTTTTGTTTAGATGTCAAGAACAATCACAAGGAACATTTATATAGTAAAACTAAGAAATTTGTCGAGTGCCAACCTCTAGGATGTAACCAGAGAGAGGAAAGTTTTCCATTCAATACACATTATGTGAACTTAATTATTCTCTCCGCCGACCACTTCAGGGAACACTCTGAGAATGAACTTATAGTAACCGGCGAAAGACAAGTTGAATATTTAAAGAAAAAGAAAAATGAACTCCAGTGCATTTTTACCAACAAGTTATTCCGCTGGTGTCACCGATCCAGACTCGTGCCACAAATGGTAATGGTGAGTGGAGTGCCAGGTGTAGGGAAGACCACCCTAATGCAGAGGATTGTCTATGACTGGGTGAAGGGTGATTTCTATCAAAGATTCTCCTTTGTTTTTTTCTTCAAATTTCGGGAACTGAACAGACTAGATAATCTGAGTCTGGAGACCATGATCCTCCACCAGTATCCACATCTGGCACCGCAGCTCGTGTCCATTTTACAGGATCCAGAGAAACTTCTGTTTATATTTGATGGCCTAGATGAAAGTCTTCATACAATGGATTTCTCATCCAATCACTTGTGCTCTCATCCTAAACAGCTCAAACCTTGTGGTCAGATTGTCGTTAGTTTGGTGAGAAAGTCTCTTCTGAAAGGTTGTTCTGTTCTGATGACCAGTCGCCCAACCAGACTGGCATCAATTAATTGTAATATTTTCGAGAGAAAAGTAGAAATCATTGGATTTTTAACAGAAGAACGACAGATGTACTTTGAAAATTTCTTCTCTAGCCCTGAACTGGCAGAAAAGGCTTTTAGTTATGTGAAGCAGAATGAGACGTTGTACACGTTCTGTTACCTCCCGTCCTACTGCTGGATCATCTGTACAGTGTTATCCAGGAGCTTCCAGACCACAAGTAGTGATCAGCCGATGTCATTATTACCCAAAACTGTGACACAACTCTTCGCCATATTTATCGCCAACATCCTGGCCAATCACAGTCTGCACAAAAGTGACGCTCAGCAGCTCCTGCGCTCCATCGGGTGGATGGCAGAACATGGGGTGATGAATCACAGGGTTATTTTTGAAGACCGAGATCTGGATTCTTTCCATGTGGACATTAAGTCAAAACTTTTATCAAGTTTTCTGATGGAATCGGACGAACCAGTGTCCTATTCCTTCTTACATCTCACGGTGCAGGAATTCTTTTCTGCCTTGGTACATTATGTTGATTATTCTCCTGAGAAGTTACAGAAATCACTAAAAGACGCCAAATCCTATTCTGATGGACGCGGTGAAATATTCCTCCGGTTCCTGTGTGGTCTATCAGACGGCTCCACAAGGTCAATACTAACTTCGTATCTGGACAGACTACCAGTTCAGGCTTCCATAGATGTCATCTCTTGGGTGAAGGACTTATTTTCAGAAGAGCAGAGATTGATGGAAATTCAGGACAGGCGACATCTTCTCAATATATTCTTCTATTTATTTGAAACCCGGAATAAGATTCTAATGCAGGAATTATTAAAATCACACAGAAGATTGGAACTTTGTTGTGTTCACATGTCATCTCTAGACTGCATGGTGTTGGCATTTATTCTGAAAAGTTGCAAAAATCTAGAAGAACTCATTCTATATGGATGTACTTTAGACACTGAAGGATTAGACAGACTTTTACCAGCGTTACACAACCTGCATAATCTAAGGTGAAATGCTAATTATATTTAATCTTTTGCAGAATTATGGGTCTGACAATCATCTGATAAACTTGTTTTATTATAAATAATCTCTGCCATGATCCCTTTAGATGGATTGATCCAGGCTATTTAACGACCCATCGGCTATATGCAAGCCAATCAGCAGTCATTTACTGACCTGTGTAGACAGATCAGTGAACTCTCTATGTGCTAATTAATATGATCATTCTGTGCCCATATAATATCATGTTTACGCACCAGAGAAAAGACAGAAGCAGTTTTAATCACTTTTGTGTCCCCTGCTTTACGATATACAGCCTCTGTCTTGGTAACTTTGTTGGCAGCAGATTCATTTCTGTACTGTCCAGCCTTTCAACAGTCAATATATATTTACTCAGGAACAAGGATGACACAGCTTACAACTGGTATTTCTTATAGCTTATGATTAGTGATTATTATTATTTATTATTATGATGTGATGAGCGAGTATGCTCGTTACTCGAGTTTCTCCGAGCATGATCGGGTGGTCTCTGAGTATTTCGTCATGCTTGGAAATTTAGTTTATGTGGACGCCTTCCCGACATGCACTGTGTATATACACGGCACCGTAGGAGCTGCGTACCTACAAATCACCATATAGGTATGGCGCCATGATCGCGATGGCTCACGCTCAGGGCCACCGCAATCAGGTGCGGGTGTAAGCACTATGTGAGAGCTGACACCTTGTAGCAACACCCATTATCGGTGCTAGCACTGATCGAGGACGTTTAACCCTTCTGATGCCACTGTCAATAGTGACAGCGACATCGAGAAGCATCGTAGAGAGAGTGTCGATGGGTCTCCATGGTGACCCAGGACCGCAAGATGACCACGGGGTCCTTCAGGGTCCTGCAGGGAAGGTGACCCGTGAGCACATGCTAAGAGCAGGAGCTGACACGCCTACCAGACACTGCTCTGAAAGTATAAAAAACAAAATCCCCAAATAAAGAGCAAAAAAAAAGAAAAATATTTATCCAATAAATACATTTATCCAAAACAATAAAAGTACACATATTTGGTATTGCCGAGTCTGGAATGACCCGACCTACAAAACTGTCCCACTAGATAACCCCTTAAGTGAAAAATAAATAAAAAACGAGGCACAAAAAACTATGCTTTATCATCACACCACCAAAAATGCAATAAAAAAAGACGAATGTAAATAAAAATGGTTCTTCTGAAAACATAATCTTGTCCCACAAAAAACAAGCCGTCATACAGCTCCATCAGTGGAAAATTAATAAGTTATAGCTCTTAGAATAAAACGATGCAAAAATAATTATTTTTCTATAATATAGTTTTTATTTTGTAAAAGCGCCAAACCATTAAAAAACAATATAAATGGGGTATCACTGTAATCATACTGACCCGAATAATAAAGTTTCCTTATCAATTTTACCATTCGCATAACAGCATAAATAGCAAAATCAAAAATTGATTCCTGAATTGATGGTGTTTGTTCATTAACATCCCAAAAATAGAATAGAAAGTGAAAAAAATATGTCATGTGCTCGAAAATGGTACCAATAAAAATGTCAACTCATCCAGCAATAAAGAAGCTGTCAAATGACTCTGTCGGCTGAAATATGGAAAAATTATAGCTGTCGAAATACTGTATGATGAGGCAAAAACTAATTTTTGCAATAAAAAGAGTATTTTAGTGTGTGAAAGCAGCCAAACATAAAAACTTGAAATAAATCTGGTATTGCTGTAATTGGCCTGACATGAATAATAAATTTGCGTAATCGCTTATACCGCACAAGGAACGGTGAAAAAATAAATAAAATCAATTCTTCACCTGCTGCTGATTTGTTAATTCTGCCTCCCAAAGATCGCAAAAAGGCTCGGCTCACATTTATCCTGCACTATACGCTGAGCGCTTACATCAGGGTTTCCATTTAAATCTCAGAAATACATGATTCAGATTAAATCCCCGGCAGAAGATTCCCTATGATGAGGCAGATGGAGGCACTGTGGATTCCATATGACCTGTGCATAATGCATAACACACTGCAGGGCTGGGATTCACAAGCTGGGTGGCCGCACAGGCGCAGTCTGCGAGACTGCATCTGAGGTCAGACGGGCAGTGCTCACTGCGCCTGCCCCAGGCAGAACAAAATAGTGCATGCGCCGGATTTGATTTGAAAACAGCGCAGAGGGGGCGGCGTCCGGCTCCGAAGAAGCCTTGAGTGACGGCAGTGTGGCGTGTGCAGCAGGCGGTTAAGACCTGCCTCCAAGACTAAAGACAAGTATTTTTGCGAAATTATAAAACGCTTTATTTCTGCTTTGACTGCACGAATAACTAAAAGAGCCACCTTGTCAGAATGCAGCATTACTGCTGCACAAGGTGGCTCTTTTAGTTTCTAACGGCTGGAGGGGGTGACAGAGTCCCTTTAAATTGTCTCGAAACTAGGATAGAACGAAGATACTTAGCTTACGATTGTTAATTCTTATAGCTTAGCATCTTGTCTGTCAGTTGTAAAGTGAAAGTAAAAATGTGAGCTCCAGATACACACATTGTGAACAGGAACTTCTTGTTTTTTTTTTTTTTTTTTTAACAATGCATTATTGTCAATATAACACTTTTTCTGGAGACAGAAACTCATGCACTATTAAACAGTATTAAATAGTAGTTGATGCAATATATACAATAATAAGCATTATTCCAACAAACTTTATTACGGGGATGTCAGTAGTAAGAAGCTGTTGTCCACCTAGACCAAACTCAATAGTAACAATATTCACAATAACAGGACAAATTTAGCTGATGACCCGTGACATATCAGCTTTATGTCTATTGTACATTACATGTGCTGCAATAGTCACTGATTTACAACATGCCATTAAATGAAGATATTGCTCAGGCATTCTGGAATTCTAGAACATGGATTTGGTGTCAGTGGACACATCTTATTTCTGCTGGCAGCCCTGACATCCACAGCACACAAGAGGCGGCATCGAGTGTGTAATGAAAATGCCATCATCCCTGCGTGGTCCCTCTCCCTTCGCCAGCAGATACACTGACATACTCATCGCCCTGGCCGCACAGCGGTGTCCTCGTTCCCTGCTGTGGCTTCCTGTCCTGCACACACTGTGTTGGTCTCCCAGCATCATGCCTAGTGCGCACACTCCCCAATTCTTAAGGAGGCAGAGCAGGCACTTTGGAAATTTCCCCAGCCAATAGCTGGGAGACATCAAGTATATAAGGCACGCTCCACAGTAGAGAGGTGCCTTAGCAACGCCTTTCGTTTGGTTAGTTAGTGTTGTACAACTAGTCAATTGCCCGGTTTCCCATGTTGTCTGAACAAGAACCTGTCCCTGAAACATGTGACTGAACCAGATCCTGTTCTAAGACCCGTGTTGACTGAACCTGAAACCACTCCGGTGGTACCCGTGCCTGAAGACGCTATGGTAGTACCTGAATCTAAAGCCTCTCTGGGGGTACTTGAACCATTACCAGTGTGCATCCTGTCTTGTGTTCCAGAATCTGCACTGTCTGAAACAAAACCAGTATCCGAATCCAGTCCTACCTGTGACTCTGAGTCCGTGACTGCGATCCTGACCTTAGAGTCAGTTGCTGCTGTAGCGAGGACTAACCAGGAATAGTACCTGGCGGCTACCCGCAGCACAAGCCTAGCTCCACCATCAGAAGCTCCAGCGAATAATAGGTATCGGTAAGCCATGCCCCTCCTGGGTAAGCCCGAATCGTGGCACAGTGGGTCCACGATCCACGTGTGTGACATAGTGATGACATTTATGGATTTTATTAACAGCAGAGGATAATTTATCTCCACATTCACAATCTACAGATTTTATACAAACATTCGGTCGATGCGTCACCAACATCTCATCTTATTTTTATAGTTTGGCTGAAAATAATCTACCTGAGAGTTTCTGCAACAAGTTGGCATCTGTAATAAGAAATAACCAGTCCCTGAAGACACTTGTCCTGTCTCATAACCGTCTGTCTGGTCATCAGTTCAGTGACTTTGTGGTGGCGCTGTCAAGTCCTTCCTGTATAATAGAGGAGCTACGGTGAGTATAAGAGACGTGTACAGGACGGAGATGTGTGGGTATAAGAGACGTGTGAGTATAAGAGACGTGTACAGGACGGAGATGTGTGAGTATAAGAGACGTGTGAGTATAAGAGACGTGTACAGGATGGAGATGTGTGGGTATAAGAGACGTGTACAGGACAAAGACGTGTGAGTATAAGAGACGTGTACAGGATGGAGACGTGTGAGTATAAGAGACGTGTACAGGACAGAGACATGCGAGTATAAGAGACGTGTACAGGACAGAGACGTGCGAGTATAAGAGACGTGTACAGGACGAAGATGTGTGGGTATAAGAGACGTGTACAGGACAAAGACGTGTGAGTATAAGAGACGTGTACAGGATGGAGACGTGTGAGTATAAGAGACGTGTACAGGACGGAGACGTGTGAGTATAAGAGACGTATACAGGGCAGAGACGTGCGAGTATAAGAGACGTGTACAGGACGGAGACGTGTGAGTATAAGAGACATGTACAGGATGGAGACGTGTGAGTATTAAAGACGTGTACAGGATGGAGACGTGTGAGTATAACAGACGTGTACAGGATGGAGACGTGCGAGTATAAGAGACGTGTACAGGACGGAGTTGTATGGGTATAAGAGACGTGTACAGGAAAAAGACGTGTGACTATAAGAGACGTGTACAGGACGGAGACGTGTGAGTATAAGAGACATGTACAGGGCAGAGACATGCGAGTATAAGAGACGTGTACAGGACAGAGACGTGCGAGTATAAGAGACGTGTACAGGACGAAGATGTGTGGGTATAAGAGACGTGTACAGGACAAAGACGTGTGAGTATAAGAGACGTGTACAGGATGGAGACGTGTGAGTATAAGAGACGTGTACAGGACGGAGACGTGTGAGTATAAGAGACGTATACAGGGCAGAGACGTGCGAGTATAAGAGACGTGTACAGGACGGAGACGTGTGAGTATAAGAGACATGTACAGGATGGAGACGTGTGAGTATTAAAGACGTGTACAGGATGGAGACGTGTGAGTATAACAGACGTGTACAGGATGGAGACGTGCGAGTATAAGAGACGTGTACAGGACGGAGTTGTATGGGTATAAGAGACGTGTACAGGAAAAAGACGTGTGACTATAAGAGACGTGTACAGGACGGAGACGTGTGAGTATAAGAGACATGTACAGGGCAGAGACGTGCGAGTATAAGAGACGTGTACAGGACGGAGACGTGTGAGTATAAGAGACGTGTACAGGATGGAGACGTGTGAGTATAAGAGACGTGTACAGGACGGAGACGTGTGAGTATAAGAGACATGTACAGGATGGAGACGTGTGAGTATAAGAGATGTGTACAGGATGGAGACGTGCGAGTATAAGAGACGTGTACAGGACGAAGATGTGTGGGTATAAGAGACGTGTACAGGACAGAGACATGCGAGTATAAGAGACGTGTACAGGACAGAGACGTGCGAGTATAAGAGACGTGTACAGGACGAAGATGTGTGGGTATAAGAGACGTGTACAGGACAAAGACGTGTGAGTATAAGAGATGTGTACAGGATGGAGACGTGTGAGTATAAGAGACGTGTACAGGACGGAGACGTGTGAGTATAAGAGACGTATACAGGGCAGAGACGTGCGAGTATAAGAGACGTGTACAGGACGGAGACGTGTGAGTATAAGAGACATGTACAGGATGGAGACGTGTGAGTATAAGAGACGTGTACAGGATGGAGACGTGCGAGTATAAGAGACATGTACAGGATGGAGACGTGCGAGTATAAGAGACGTGTACAGGACGGAGTTGTATGGGTATAAGAGACGTGTACAGGAAAAAGACGTGTGACTATAAGAGACGTGTACAGGACGGAGACGTGTGAGTATAAGAGACATGTACAGGGCAGAGACGTGCGAGTATAAGAGACGTGTACAGGACGGAGACGTGTGAGTATAAGAGACGTGTGAGTATAAGAGACGTGTACAGGACGGAGACGTGTGAGTATAAGAGACGTGTACAGGATGGAGACGTGTGAGTATAAGAGATGTGTACAGGATGGAGACGTGCGAGTATAAGAGACGTGAACAGGACGAAGATGTGTGGGTATAAGAGATGTGTACAGGACAAAGACGTGTGAGTATAAGAGACGTGTACAGGACGGAGACGTGTGAGTATAAGAGACGTGTACAGGGCAGAGATGTGCGAGTATAAGAGACGTGTACAGGATGGAGACGTGTGAGTATAAGAGACTTGTACAGGATGGAGACGTGCGAGTATAAGAGACGTGTACAGGATGGAGACGTGCGAGTATAAGAGACGTGTACAGGACGGAGTTGTATGGGTATAAGAGACGTGTACAGGATGGAGACGTGTGAGTATAAGAGACGTGTACAGGATGGAGACGTGTGAGTATAAGAGATGTGTACAGGATGGAGACGTGCGAGTATAAGAGACGTGTACAGGACGAAGATGTGTGGGTATAAGAGACGTGTACAGGACAAAGACGTGTGAGTATAAGAGACGTGTACAGGGCAGAGATGTGCGAGTATAAGAGACGTGTACAGGACGGAGACGTGTGAGTATAAGAGACATGTACAGGATGGAGACGTGTGAGTATAAGAGACGTGTACAGGATGGAGACGTGCGAGTATAAGAGACGTGTACAGGATGGAGACGTGCGAGTATAAGAGACGTGTACAGGACGTAGTTGTATGGGTAAAAGAGATGTGTACAGGAAAGTGACGTGTGACTATAAGAGACGTGTACAGGACGGAGACGTATGAGTATAAGAGACGTGTACAGGACGGAGACGTGTGAGTATAAGAGACATGTACAGGATGGAGACGTGTGAGTATAAGAAACATGTACAGGATGGAGACGTGTGAGTATAAGAGACGTGTACAGGACGGAGTTGTATGGGTATAAGAGACGTGTACAGGACAAAGACGTGTGACTATAAGAGACGTGTACAGGACGGAGACGTGTGAGTATAAGAGACGTGTACAGGGCAGAGACGTGCGAGTATAAGAGATGTGTACAGGACGGAGACGTGTGAGTATAAGAGACATGTACAGGATGGAGACGTGTGAATATAAGAGACGTGTACAGGATGGAGACGGGTGTGTTATGATCTGGTGGTTTAGGAACAACATGAGACCAGCTCTGAAGGAGGTGGTATCTGTACTGACCGCAAACCCTGAACCTAGCAGCGCAACTAAAAATAGCCGTGGGGGGTACCTGACGCTCCCTAGACCCCTCGGCACAGCCTAAGATCTAACTTCCCCTAAAGATGGAAACAGGAAACCTATCTTGCCTCAGAGAAAATCCCCAAAGGAAAGATAGCCCCCCACAAATATTGACGGTGAGAGGAGGGGAAAATAACATACGCAGAAATGAAATCAGATTTTAGCATAGGAGGCCAGTCTAGCTTGATAGATAGGACAGGAAAGGATACTGTGCGGTCAGTATAAAAACTACAAAACAATCCACACAGAGTTTACAAAATCTCCACACCTGACTAAAGGTGTGGAGGGTAAATCTGCTTCCCAGAGCTTCCAGCTAACAGAAATAATCCATACTGACAAGCTGGACAAATATAGAATGCACAGAACAATAAGTCCACAACATGTGGACTGAAATGAGCAAAGCCAGAACTTATCTTTGCAGAACTGGTCAGGAAACCAGGAGAATCCAAGCAGAGATGTGAATCCAGCCAGGAAACATTGACAAGTGGCACAGGCTGAAGAAAGAGCCAGACTTAAATAGCGGAGCAGAAGAGACGATAAGTGGAGGCAGCTGATGACAGCTAACTCCAAGGAGCAGCCATACCACTAGAAACCACAAGAGGAAGCCCAAGAGCGGAATTCACAACACGGGTGTGAGTATAAGAGACGTGTACAGGAAGGAGACGTGTGAGTATAAGAGACGTGTACAGGATAGAGACGTGTGAGTATAAGAGATGTGTACAGGATGGAGATGTGCGAGTATAAGAGACGTGTACAGGATGGAGACGTGCGAGTATAAGAGACGTGTACTGGACAGACGTGTGACTATAAGAGACGTGTACAACACGGAGACATGTGAGTATAAGAGACATGTACAGGATGGAGACGTGTGAGTATAAGAGACGTTTACAGGATGGAGACATGCGAGTATAAGAGACGTGTACAGGACGGAGACGTGTGAGTATAAGAGACGTGTACAGGATGGAGACGTGTGAGTATAAGAGACGTGTACAGGATGGAGACGTGTGAGTATAAGAGACGTGTACAGGACGGAGATGTGCGAGTATAAGAGACGTGTACAGGACGGAGATGTGCGAGTATAAGAGACATGTACAGGATGGAGACATGTGAGTATAAGAAACGTGTACAGGACGGAGACATGTGACTATTAGAGACGTATACAGGACGGAGACGTGTGAGTATAAGAGACGTGTACAGGATGGAGACATGTGAGTATAAGAGACGTGTACAGGATGGAGACGTGTGAGTAGAAGAGACGTGTACAGTACGGAGACGTGCGAGTATAAGAGACATGTACAAGATGGAGACGTGCGAGTATAAGAGACGTGTACAGGACGGAGTTGTGTGGGTATAAGAGATGTGTACAGGACAAAGACGTGTGAGTATAAGAGACGTGTACAGGATGGAGATGTGCGAGTATAAGAGACGTGTACAGGATGGAGATGTGCAAGTACAAGATGTGTACAGGTTGGAGATGTGCGAGTATAAGCGATGTGTTCTCAGGGCTGCCACTAGAATTTTTGGGGCCCCATATTGGCAAAATTTTCGGGGCCCCCTTGAGACTCCGCCCAGGCTGCACCCCAGACTCCAGGCTCCACCCCTTGAACTGTCCACAGTCCCACCGCTCTCTCTTGGGAAAATCTCCACTTCTCACCTATCACACATTGACAGTTCCCATCACCAGATCACACATATATCCGGCAGCTTTTGTTTTGGCCAAAAGATTTTTTAAGCCACCACCATAACACGGTAGACACTTTTGGCAGGGCCCTACTCTGCTGTAACCTATTAAATATTTGTTAAAATATGCAATACAATTTAGGTATATTTTTATTTATTTTTCAATTTTTAAAATTACCTATAATACCACATACAAGGAACAAATACCACAGCACTATGACCAGATGACATATTACCACCACAGTGATCGAATAATATCAAATACAAGGAACAAATACCACAACATCATGACCAGACCACATATTACCACCACATAGTGACTGAATACTACAATACTGATCAGTAATAAAAAAAAAAACCACAATACTATCACCATCAGTGCCGTTATACACAGGAGATCTGTACTTAGTATGCAGTGTCTGTGTACAGGTAATACAGTGATCACCGGTGAGTCGGTGACATTATACACAGGAGCTCTGTATATAATGTATAGGTAATACAGTGATCACTGGTGACATTGTACACAGGAGCTCTGTATATAGTATACAGTGTATAGTGTCAGTGTATAGGTAACACTGACTCACCAGTGACGTCTCTAGGTGAAGTCCTTCATCTTTCATCCAGCACAGACTGCCATCACTTCATCCAGCCAGGACTCGTCTCTGCAGGAAATAACACAGTTATCTCGAGTTCTGCTTGTAGAACACATTACTTAATTTTCCCAGCCCTTACATTACACCACATGAAGAAGGCGACATAGTATCACTCTACACAGTAACAGGACTGCCCCCCATTTAAAACAGTATACTCAAAATA
Organism: Ranitomeya imitator; assembly: GCF_032444005.1. Lineage (NCBI taxonomy): Eukaryota > Metazoa > Chordata > Amphibia > Anura > Dendrobatidae > Ranitomeya > Ranitomeya imitator. Next base: position 660,298,141 of record NC_091282.1, read on the forward strand.
TAAAATAAATACATCACTGCAATAATAATATCCCTTAATTAGCCCCTATGGTAATATTCGCCATCCTAGCCCCCGTGTGTCTCATTCCTGGCGTCAGCCATATGTTCTCCCATCCTGCCCTCATGAGTATCCATTCTGCCCCATATGATCTCCCCATCCTGCCCCATCTGTCTCCATCGTATCCATCCTGCCCCATGATCCTGCCCCATCTGTCTCCAATCCTGCCCCCAGTGTCTCCAATCATGCCCGTGTCTCCAATCATGCCCCCATGTCTGCAATCATGCCCCCTGTGTCTCCATTCTGCCCCATCTGTTTCCAATCCTGCCTCATGTGTCTCCAGTCATGCCGCCATGTCTTGCATCCTGCCCCCTGTGTCTCCAATCATGCCCCGTATCTCCATTCTGCCCGTGTCCAGCTTTCTTCCCATGTCCAGCTTTCTGCCCCTGTGTCCAGCTTTCTGCCCCCGTGTCCAGCTTTCTGCCCGTGTCCAGCATACTGCCCCTGTGTCCAGCATACTGCCCCTGTGTCTAGCGTTTTGCCCGTGTCCAGCGTTCTGCCCATGTCCAGCTTTCTGCCCCTGTGTCCAGTGTTCTGCCCCTGTGTCCAGCGTTCTGCCCCTGTGTCCAGCGTTCTGCCCGTGTCCAGTGTTCTGCCCCCGTGTCCAGCTTTCTGCCCCGTGTCCAGCTTTCTGCCCCTGTGTCCAGCATACTGCCCCTGTTTCCAGCGTTTTGCCCGTGTCCAGCGTTCTGCCCGTGTCCAGCTTCCTGTCCCTGTGTCCCGCTTTCTGCCCCTGTGTCCAGCATTCTGCCTCTGTGTCCAGCATACTGCCCGTGTCCAGCTTTCTGCCTGTGTCCAGCATTCTGCCCCCATGTCCAGCTTTCTGCCCCTGTGTCCAGCTTTCTGGCCCTGTGTCCAGCATACTGCCCCTGTGTCCAGCGTTCTGCCCCTGTGTCCAGCGTTCTGCCCCTGTGTCCAGCGTTCTGCCCCTGTGTCCAGTGGCCCGTGTCCAGCTTTCTGCCCCTGTGTCCAGCGTTCTGCCCGTGTCCAACTTTCTGCCCCTGTGTCCAGCTTTCTGCCCCTGTGTCCAGCGTTTTGCCCCTGTGTCCAGCGTTCTGCCTGTGTCCAGCTTTCTGCCCCTGTGTCCAGCGTTTTGGCCGTGTCCAGCGTTCTGCCCGTGTCCAGCTTTCTGCCTCTGTGTCCAGCTTTCTGCCTCTGTGTCCAGCTTTCTGCCTCTGTGTGCAGCTTTCTGCCCCTGTGTCCAGCGTTCTGCCCTTGTGTCCAGCGTTCTGCCCCTGTGTCCAGCGTTCTGCCCGTGTCCAGCTTTCTGCCTCTGTGTCCAGCTTTCTGCCTCTGTGTCCAGCTTTCTGCCCCTGTGTCCACCGTTTTGCCCATGTCCAGCGTTCTGCCCTGGGCCCCCCGGATTGCCGCTCTCAATAAAAAAAAAAAAAGTTCTTCTCACCTGGCCGTGCTCCTGCGGAGGGCGAAGTTCTCCGTCTCCACGCAGCTGCAGCGTGCACTCGCCGGTGACTGACAATGATGTCAGACGCCGGCGACATGCACGCACGCTGTGGCTGACGTCAGCTGCCAGCCTCAGATTGGCTGGCAGCTGTTAACTATTGACGTGCGGGCCCGCGCCCGCACGTCAATAGCTTTAAACAGCTGCAGCGTCGGCGCTAAGGGCCCGGTTAGCCTGCGGCTGCCGGTAGGGGCCCGGTGAGCAGATGAGACGGGGCCCGATGCGGGCCCCCTCTGCCCACCGTGCCCCATACGCCAGTCACGGCCGTAATGCCCTGATGGCGGCCCTGTGTGTACTGGACAGAGACGTGTGAGTATGAGATGTGTACAGGACGGAGGTGTGCGGGTTTAAGAGACGTGTGCAGGACGGAGTCGTGCGGGTATAAGAGACGTGTACAGGACAGAGACGTGCGAGTATAAGAGACGTGTGCAGGACGGAGATGTGCGAGTATAAGAGACGTGTGCAGGATTGAGACGTGTGAGTATAAGAGATGTGTACAGGATGGAGATGTGCGAGTATAAGAGAAGTGTACAAGATGGAGGCATGCGAGTATAAGAGACGTGTACAGGATGGAGACGTGTGAATATAAGAGACGTGCACAGGATGGAGACGTGCGAGTATAAGAGACGTGTACAGGATGGAGACGTGTGAATATAAGAACGCGGCGATACCAAATATGTGTAGGTTTGATTTTTTTTATTATTGATATATTTTGAATGGGGTGAAAGGGGGGTGATTTAAACTTTTATATTTTTTTTATTTTTTTTCACATTTTTTAAAACTTTTTTTTACTTTTGCCATGCTTCAATAGCCTCCATGGGAAGCTAGAAGCTGGCTAGATGCTGGAGCCCTGCATCAAAGCGGGGGATCTGACCTCGGACGTACTATTAAATCCGAGGTCAGAAAGGGGTTAATAGCCTAGAGAGGGACCATAGTTATTGGCCCCCCTGGCAAAAAACATCTGCCCCCAGCCACCCCAGAAAAGGTACATCTGTAAGATGCGCCTAATCTGGCACTTAGCCTCTGTCTTCCCACTCCCGAGTAGTGGTGGGATATGGGGTAAAAAAGGGTTAATGTCACCTTGCTAATGTAAGGTGACATTAAGCCTGGTTAATAATGGAGAGATGGCAATAAGACACCTATCCATTATTAATCCAATAGTAGTAAAGGGTTAATAATACACACACACATTATGAATAAAGTATTTTAATTAAATAAATACACATATGGGGTTTTACTATCTTTATTGTACGCTTAATCCACCTGAAGACCATTGTTCTGTAAAAAAATAAAAAATAAAAATCCAACAATATCCCATACCTGTCCACCGTACAGTCATGTCCCATGCTGTAAATCCATCTGAAGGGGTTAAATAATTTTACAACAAAGAGCCTGCTAATGCAGCTGTTGCTCCTGGTTGTAAAAACTGGGGAATTAATGGAATGCAGGGGAATTTAGCTTCTGTTTTTTTCTGAATATTTTCCCACACTACAGTTCATGTGAATTTCTGCCACCAGGGGGCGCATCACCGCAAGTCTACGAAGCTACGTTCCCCTGCATTCCATTCATTCCCCAGTTTTTACAACCAGGAGTACAAACAATAGTAACATTCTTTGTAGAACTCGGTCTTCCAGGATAATTGATTAGGGGTCAATAGATGCTACAAGGAAAGAGTACAAATTAAAATACTTGCTCCTCTTCTATGATTTGAACACAACCTTTATGTGAAGTTAGCCTAAACCTTTAGAAGCAGCTATGACTTCTGCTTACAGTTATACACTTTGGAGGCAGCTATGTCCTCATTGATTCAGTCCCTAGACTGTGAAGTGTAATCCACTTAAAGAAAATATGAATACCTAGGGGTACAAGAATCAAAATCATATATATCTACCCTAAATATAAAAACACTTTTTATTATTAAAACCAATCTGTCTAGTGATAGAGGATCCTCTAGTCTGTGGGTAGAGGCTCTCACTAGTGGCTGCAGGGTGTATCAGGGCCTATAGGGTTAGTCATCGTGGAGCGGGGGCGCCATAACGTTTCCCCCTAGGGCGTCTACCTCCGCAGCCAGGTAGGGGCAGGTATAGGTGTCTCAGCTAGGGTTGTCTAGTTACCCCCATTAGGTTTTGGGTTTGTCTCTCTTTGTTTGAGCACTGTTTTTTTGCTTTAGTGAAGAGCACTGTTTTTTTTGTTTTAGTTGGTCACTATAGGTGGTATAGTTTGCCTTGGTTTTAATAATAAAAACTGTTTTTATATTTAGGGTAGATATATATGATTTTGTTCCTAGATTGTGAAGTGACATCTTATTACATGGCTGATACATAATAATTTTTTGTAAGTAATGTTCTTGCTCATAGTGAGAGATGAGAACATTTACACTGATATGCTACTGTTTTGAATATTTTGATGACTCACGTGCAGGTTTTAAACGAATGCTCTGCGGACATTTCATCCACATGTTGTTATCTTATTTTTAGCTTTGTTGGCAATAGTGGTGTACCAGACACTTCCTGCATCCAGTTGGCATGTGGAATAAGGAATAACCAGACTCTGAAAACAATTGACCTAAAAAATAACCGGCTGTCTGGTCCTCACTTTGGTGACTTGATGGAGGCTTTGTCCAGTGCAGAAAACAGGATAGAGGAATTATGGTGAGTATAAGAGATGTGTATGGGACTGAGATGTGTTGGGGACAAGTCAGTGATAGAATATCTATCTCTTTAGAGTTGAGACTGATTCCATCTGCTCTCCATCTGCAGCAGTGAGGAGTCCATGTCTCAGCGATTGTGAGAGTGATCAGTAAGATATCCAACTTTCGAGCATAGAGATGCCACAGTAAGGGAGGAGACAGTCTAGAATAGAGTTATTTCTAGTCCCTACTGATTTCAGTAATGCCAGTCTACACAATTAATTGGTGAAATAATGGAGAAGATTTACAAAATTTTTGAGATATTTATATTGGAAACAGTGGATAGTTTCTTGGGGAAGGGCATTGACGCGACGCACAAAAAATGTTACATTGAACGTGTTTTGTGACGACGGTCCGCCAAAACACGATGGATCCATCACACGACGGACGATCCGTCGCTAATACAAGTTTATGGGCAAATAAACAACAAAATTCACACTAGTGAATGAATGTCCACCATCAAATATAGAACCAAAATCAAAGTGAACATAGAACAATGATAACAGAACTAGTAAAAAAATATAATTTTATTGAAAAATAAAAATAAAAAATACAAAGGAAAACAACCAACAGTACTACACCAAATTACAAAGAATATATTGAATGAGGAGACCAGATCCATATAATATAAAAGATACTAGAAAAATATATGACCCTCCAAAGTGCAAAGATAGAAGACACAAAATAGGCCATCTATCTCAGTAAAGTGCATATGCATACATAATAAGTAGTCTAACCTAGACCAAAACAAGTGCATAAAACTCTGGAAAAATACTAGTACCAGTGTGAAGATGATCTGTGACCCTCACGGACTCCGACTCCAACGTTTCGCCTAAGTGGCTTTTTCAAGGAGTGAACAAAACACATCCTGCGGGCAAATTTGCAGGATCCGTTTTTTGCCCTAAACAACGGATTGCGGCGGATTGCAAACGATGGAAGTGTGAAAGAGGCCTTACAGTGCATGATGCTCATAGCAAAGTGAACAGTCTCTAATGTAATAATCATAATTTGCAGAAATCACAGAATTCTACAAGAATTAATACAGTATAGACAGTATAGTGGTTAGTCTATAAATATCAGTTCATACACTGATGAGTAAAAGTGTAAAAATTTTTTGAACATTTGACTTTCAGACATCATATGTCACCATCCACTGCTGGTTTCAACATGAGACTACCATCATTTTATAAACAATCATCTTGGCTATCTCATACATAAATTTGACTTACAACTATTTAGCATATGGATAGTTGCAGTGGCATATAAAAATTTGGGCAAAACTGGTCAAAATTACTGTTATTGTGAACAGTTAAGCAAGTTGAAGATGTAACGATCTCTACAAGGCCTAAACTTAAATATGACACATTTTCTTTGTATTTTAGGCAAAAAACTAAATATATATATATATATATATCTATATATATAATTGTCTAAGGGTTTTTCCGTCTGTCTGTCTGTCCTGGAAATCCTGCGTCTCTGATTGGACGGGCACAGTATCGACGTAGAAACCCGCGCCCCTGATTGGTCGAGGCCGCCAGGCCTCGACCAATCAGCGACGGGCACAGCGACGATGATGTCATAAAGGACGTAGACATCCCGCGTCTGATTGGTCGAGGCTGCCAGGCCTCGACCAATCAGCAACGGGCACAGTATCGACGTAGATGTCATAATGGTTGCCATGGCGACGATGATGTCATAAAGGTTGCCTCAACCAATCAGCGACGGGCACAGTCTGCCGCAAATTCTGGAATCATCATTGTCCATATACTACGGGGACATGCATATTCTAGAATACCCGATGCGTTAGAATCGGGCCACAATCTAGTATATATATATATATATATATATATATATATACTGTATATACAGCAGTGGCAAATTAAGAGACCACTGCAAAATGTTCAGTTTCTCTGATATTTCTCTTTATAGGTATATTTTTTAGTAAAGTGTAAATTGTTCATTTATTCTATAAACTTCTGACAACATTTCAGCAATAAATTTTGCATTTTTTTTCTGAAAAGGAGAAATGGTCATAATTTAAAAAACCACCAGTGCTTTCAGACCTCAAATAATGCAAAGTAAACAAGTTCATAATCATTTAGAAACAACAATACTAATGTTTTAACTCAGGAAGAGTTCAGAAATCAATATTTTGTGGAATAACCATGATTTTTAATCACAGATTTCATGAGGCTTGGCATGCTTTCCACTACTCTTTCAAACTGCTCCTGGCACAAAAATGTAAGCAGTTCTTCTTTGTTTGATGGCTTGTGACTATCCATCTTCTTACTGATTACATTCCAGAGGTTTTCAAGGGGGTTCAGGTCTGGAGATTGGGCTGCCCATGACAGGGTTTTGATGTGGTGGTTTCTTAAAGGGAACCTGTGAGCAGATTTTGCTGCTATAAGATGCGGCCACTGCCCTTCAGGGCTTATCTGCAGCATTCTATAATGATGTAGATAACCCCAGGTCCAACCTGCAAGTGAAGAAAAATAAGTTATATTATACTCACCTGGGGAAGGCGGTCCTGTGTGGTCCGGTCCGATGGGTGTCACACGTCTGTGTCCGATGCCTCCCATCTTCTTATGACGCCGTCGGACCAGACTGCACAGGACCGCCCCCCTGGTGGGTATACTATAACTTATTTTTCTTCACTTACAGGTCAGATCGGGGGCTTATCTACATCATTATAGAATGCTGTAGATAAGCCCTGAAAGGCGGTGACCGTATCTTATAGTGGCAAAATCTGCTGAAAGGTTCCCTTTAATTTATGCCAGAGCTGTATTCATTTTTTATATATTAAAAATTACAAAAAGCAAAAATGGGCAGATGCAAAAGTTTGAGCACTCTTGGAGATTTGTGTGCTCAGATTACTTTGACCAAGGTTTCAGACCCATATTAGCCGTATAGCTTGGTCACCATCATCTTTAGCAAAGGCAAGGTGATGCAAATTCTCCAGCTTTATAAAAAGCTATCCTGCTCTAACCTTGTGCTAAAAATCTGAAGGCATGGGTTCTTCTTAGCAGCTGCCTAGCACTCTGAAAATTAAAAAGGTGGAGGCCACAAAGCAGGAGAGGACTATATGAAGATAGCAATGCATTTTCAAGTTGCCCTTTTCTCAGTTATAAATGTAATTAAGAAATGGCAGTTAACAGGAACAGTGGAGATCAAGATAAGGTCTGGAAGACCAAGCTACATTTCAGTGAGAGCTGCTCATAGGATTGCTAGAGAGGCAAATCAGAACTCCCACTTGACTGCCAAAGACCTTCAGAAATTTAGCATACTCTGGAGCTCTGGTACATTGTTCTGCTGTTCAGAGACACCTGCACAAATATGGCCTTCATGGAAGAGTCATCAGAAGAAAACCTTTCCTCGATCCTCACCATAAAATTCAGCTTCAGAAGTATGCAAAAGAACATCTAAACAATCCTGATGCATTTTGGATACAAGTTCTGAGGACCGATGATGTTAAAATTGAACTCTTTGACCACAATAATGAAAGGTATGTGTGGAGAAAAAAGGGCACAGAATTTTGGGAAAAGAACATCTTTACAATCGTTAAGCATGGAAGTGGATCAATCATGCTTTGGGGCTGTGTTGCAGCCAATGGCATGAGGAACATTAGAGGGAAGAATGGATTCAATGAAATTTCTACAAACTCATAGTACAAACATAACATTATCTGTAAAGAAAGCTGAAGTTGAAAAGAGGATGGCTTCTACAAATGGATAATGATCTTAAAGACACGTCAAAATCCACAAGATGACCTCAAAAGGCGCAAGCTGAAGGTTTTACAATGGTCCTCACAGTGCCCTGATCTGAACATCATTGAAAATCTGTGGCTAGATCTCAACATAGCAGAGGATGGAAGACGACCTAGGAATCTCACAGAACTGAAGGAATTCTCCAAGGAAGAATTGATGAAAATCTCTCAAACAAGAATTTAAAGATAGGTACTAACTAGAGATGAGCGAACCTTTCAAGGTTCGTTTCGGTTTGCAGCACATTTTTGACCTTAAGGGGTGTCAAAAAGCTTCCCAAACAGCTAAAATTAGGGGCAGACATCATGGAAAGTGGCATCAATTGACCCAAAGTAGAAATTTGCAAATGAAACAGCAGTAGTCAGCCATGCATGAGGTATCAGGGTCTGACCCAGCATTTACAGCTTGGAATTTAACTTTCAATGAGGACCTGGTGATTAAGGGAGCGTTGTAAGCCTTCTTAGCTGGGAGACCTTATACCTCATGCAACACCTCCAATTTTTTTTAATTTTATTCCAGCCACACTCAGAAGACACAAACATCAGATTCATATAGTACTATTTGTAGAAAAATGTAAGGAATGTAGCAAAGGTTGTTGACTGTTCCATGGGGGGAAGCATCTGGCAAAATGTACTCTTGTACCGTGGATCTAACAGAGTGGCAACCCAGTAATCAGCACTATTTGTAAGAACATGGGCATTATGTTGAAGATAGTGCAGCAAGAAGGCACTCGTGTTGGGCGCTTCCATGAGGTACAAGTCCATGGTATGTTGGTGGCTGGGTAACACTCAAGGTTGTTTCTTCCGTCCCCTCGCACCAACCACGGGCAACAGAAAGGGGATCATTATCCTCTTCATTTCCTGACTGTTCCTCAGCTCCTGCACCTTTACTAAGTTTGCCTGGTACCATGAACCCCCCTTGATCGCTGTAAGCAACCTGCTTGTGCGATGACAGTCTGGAAATTTGAGATATTGTTATCCCTTCAGCATCCTCCTCTTCCACCTCTTCCTCTGGGACCACCTCCTCACACAGACTATTCAAAGTGGGCTCCAGCATGTAGATGACGGCATCGTCAGCGCTAACCATCTTAGTAGCCATTTCAAAACTATGCAAAAGGGTGAAGAGGATGTTTAACTGTGCCCACTCCGCAAGTGTAATTTGCACCACGTCTGGACTGCCTTGGCCCAGGTTATGCAAAAGGCCTGCATAAGAATTGGCCCAGGTTATGCAAAAGAATCTGCATAACTAATCATATGCTAAATAATTGCAAGTCAAAAATTTATGTAGGAGATAGCCAAGATGATCTACTATATAATTGTCTAAGGGTCACTTCCGTGTTTCTGTCTGTCTGTCCTTCCGTCTTTCCTTCTTTCTGTCACGGATATTCATTGGTCGCGGCCTCTGTCTGTCATGGAAATCCAAGTCGCTGATTGGTCGTGGCAAAACGCCCACGACCATTGCCACGACCAATCAGCGATAGGCGCAGTCCGGTGGCAACATGGCCGCTCCTTCCTCCCCGCAGTCAGTGGCCGCTCCGTACTCCCCTCCAGTCAGCGCTCACACAGGGTTAATGGCAGCGCTAATGGACCGCGTTATGCCGCGGTGTAACGCACTCTATTAACGCTGCTATTAACCCTGTGTGACCAACTTTTTTACTATTGATGCTGCCTGTTATGTTTGCTAATGACAGGTGTTATGAAGGCAATCCAGAAACACAGTGTGCTTAGCGATCAGAGCGCACACAGTGATCTGACAAATACCCAAAAATACAAGAACGAGCTCTGAGACGTGGAAACTCTGTAGACTGCACACCTGATCCTATCCTAAACACAACTAAAAGCGGCTGTGGATTGCGCCTAACAACTACCTAGGCAACTCGGCACGGCCTAAGAAACTAGCTAGCCTGAAGATAGAAAAATAGGCCTGACTTGCCCCAGAGAAATTCCCCAAAGGAAAAGGCAGCCCCCCACATATAATGACTGTGAGTAAGATGAAAAGACAAAACGTAGGGATGAAATAGATTCAGCAAAGTGGGGCCCGATATTCTAGGACAGAGCGAGGACAGTAAAGCGAACTTTGCAGTCTACAAAAAACCCTAAAGCAAAACCACGCAAAGGGGGCAAAAAAAACCCACCGTGCCGAACTAACGGCACGGCGGTACACCCTTTGCGTCTCAGAGCTTCCAGCAAAACAAAAGACAAGCTGGACAGAAAAAAAGCAACAAAAAAGCAAAAAGCACTTAGCTATACAGAGCAGCAGGTCACAGGAACAATCAGGAGAAGCTCAGATCCAACACTGAAACATTGACAAGGAGCAAGGATAGCAGCATCAGGCGGAGTTAAGTAATGAAGCAGTTAACGAGCTCACCAGAACACCTGAGGGAGGAAGCTCAGAAGCTGCAGTACCACTTGTGACCACAGGAGTGAATTCAGCCACAGAATTCACAACAGTACCCCCCCCTTGAGGAGGGGTCACCGAACCCTCACCAGAGCCCCCAGGCCGACCAGGATGAGCCGCATGAAAGGCACGAACAAGATCGGAAGCATGAACATCAGAGACAAAAACCCAGGAATTATCTTCCTGAGCATAACCCTTCCATTTAACCAGATACTGGAGTTTCCGTCAAGAAACACGAGAATCCAAAATCTTCTCCACAATATACTCCAATTCCCCCTCCACCAAAACCGGGGCAGGAGGCTCAACAGATGGAACCATAGGTGCCACGTATCTCCGCAACAACGACCTATGGAATACATTATGTATGGAAAAGGAGTCTGGGAGGGTCAAACGAAAAGACAAAACGTAGGGATGAAATAGATTCAGCAAAGTGGGGCCCGATATTCTAGGACAGAGCGAGGACAGTAAAGCGAACTTTGCAGTCTACAAAAAACCCTAAAGCAAAACCACGCAAAGGGGGCAAAAAAAACCCACCGTGCCGAACTAACGGCACGGCGGTACACCCTTTGCGTCTCAGAGCTTCCAGCAAAACAAAAGACAAGCTGGACAGAAAAAAAGCAACAAAAAAGCAAAAAGCACTTAGCTATACAGAGCAGCAGGTCACAGGAACAATCAGGAGAAGCTCAGATCCAACACTGAATCATTGACAAGGAGCAAGGATAGCAGCATCAGGCGGAGTTAAGTAATGAAGCAGTTAACGAGCTCACCAGAACACCTGAGGGAGGAAGCTCAGAAGCTGCAGTACCACTTGTGACCACAGGAGTGAATTCAGCCACAGAATTCACAACAGCTGCCTATGCAGCCTCAATAGTAAAAAGATCTAATGTTAAAAATAATTAAAAAAATAAAAAATCATCATATACTCGCATTCCGGCACCTTTCCCGCTCCTCGCGACACTCCATTGACCGCTCCATGCAAGCGGCAGGTTCCGGTGGCAAGGATGGTATGCGACAAGGACCTGCCATGACGTCGCGGTGATGTGACCGCGACATCATCACAGGTCCTGCGAGAAAGACCTGCCATGATGTCACGGTCATGTGACCGTGATGTCATCACAGGTCCTGCGCCCATACCAACCCTGGGACCGGAAGCTGCCGTGTGCACCGCACAGAGGGCCAGGACTTCAACGGAGGGTGAGTATATGTTTATTTTTTATTTTATGTCTGTATACTACATGGCTCTTTGCTGTATACTCCGTCGCTGTGCAATATACTCTGTGGCTGGGCAATATACTACGTGACTGGGCAATATACTACGTGGCTAGGCAATATACTACGTGGCTGGGCAATATACTACGTGGCTGGGCAATATACTACATGACTGGGCAATATACTACGTGGCTGCGCAATATACTACGTGGCTGGGCAATATACTACGTGGCTGGGCAATATACTACGTGGCTGGGCAATATACTACGTGGCTGGGCAATATACTACGTGGCTGGGCAATATACTACGTGGCTGAGCAATATACCACGTGGACATGCATATTCTAGAATACCCATGCATTTTGTTAGAATGGGGCCACCATCTAGTAATCTATAAAATGATAGTAGTCTCACATTGGAAGCAGAAGTGGATGATGAGATATGGAGCATGAAAGTCAAAAGTTCAAAACATTGTTACCGTTTTGCTCGTCAGTGTAATCCATAGTGCAATTAAAGGGTTAACAAACCAGGCTTGAGGAGCAGTAGGTGCAAATTGTACAAATCAATTCCAAGTTGGCCTTAGAAAGCTTTGAGAGATTATGTCACGGAGGAATGACACATGTAAAGACCCAATGTGGAGCACAAAAAAGGGCAGCAAGCAACTATAGGGAAAAAGAGTGGAGCGGAGCCCTAACAACAGGATAGGTGTGTAACAGTCCAGCTCTGTCGTGTAACGCCCCATGTCTTAGTATCTGCTCCATGCTCCTATGACTTTTTGCGAGATGGTTCTTGTGTGCGCTTTCTAACTGGTGTAGAGATAAGACATTGCTGGAGAAGTCACCTTCATCTTATTCTTACAGTTTGGCTGATAATGACTTACCACACACTTCCTGCATCCAGTTGGCACATTTAATAAAGAAAAACAGTTCCCTTCAGATCCTTGACCTGTCTAATAACCGTCTCACTGGTCCACACTTCAGTGACTTGATGGAGGCTCTGTCCAGTCCAGAATGCGGGATAAAGGAATTACCGTGAGTATAAAAAAAGTGAACAGGACAGGGACATGTGGAGGGGGGCATGGGTAGATGGAGTGACAAAATAGGCATTGACCTAAAGTCAGCCAAGTAAGAGGTGGTATAAGGAAACGATACCTCAAATCTGTCCCACAGATTACATCAAGATAAATTTTAAGTTTCTTCTTCCTCCTCCCTAGACTTTGATTAATAACCCCTTTCTGTCCTCGGACGGAATAGTACGTCCGAGGACAGAACCCACTCTTTGATGTGGGCTCCGGCGGTGAGCCCACATCAAAGCCGGGACATGTCAGCTGTTTTGAACAGCTCTGTGGTGTATTCCTGATGAAGGAGTCTGAGAACTACGAAACACGTTGAATAAAGCCACATCTTATATGACATACGTCTGGACTTTCACTTATTCAGCAGCGCAGAGCGAATCCACATCTACCTGAGTCGCCCACCAGGGCAGCGGGGTATTCGGTACCGGGTCCGGTATTAAAGGGGAAATTATGGTGGCTGCGACCCAGTCCGTGGCCCTGGGCGCCCAATAAAGGGGACGGTCTTTTAAGGGAAAAGTGTTTATGTTTGTTGTGACACCACCTGTGGTGTTCGGTCAATAGTGGGACCGACGCTGCGTTAAAGGGGTCCTCTGTGGGATGTTATTGCAGCACTGATGGTACACTTCCCACAGGTGAACCAGGGTCCCCAGGAGTCTTAAGGTGTATGGTGGTGATGATGGTTGCCGGTAAATGAGTAAAGGACACAAGTTGTAAGTCTTTACCTGGTTTACTGTAGTTGGCAGGCCACAGTCCAGGGCACCGGCAACAGGTACATAGGAGTCCAGGCAGCCTGGAAACAAGCGGAATCCCCTTGGCAAGTCAGGTTAGGAGCCTTCCACTCTGCGCTTGCTAAAGTCCCTTGCTGCCTGAAGTGTTCCAACAAGGTCCTAATTCTTTCAGTTCTTTCTCCTGTCCTAGGACAGGTACCTGTATGGCAGGCAGCTTGAGCCATACTTTCTGAGGTCTCTACACTGTGACCCCAGGCTCCAGGATGCTGCTGTGCCACAAGCTTAATTTGGGCAATGTCTGTATGATCTTATGCCCTCCGGTTCTGCCGAGTGTCCTGTAGTTCCACTCTAGTACCCAGTCTCTGCACACTGACTCCTCAGAGGCCAATTCTCAGCCTCCTTGAGCCCTGAATATCTCCTCTGCTCCTTTTCTGTCTGTCCTCGCTCACAGACTGTCTGTACAAACTGAACTAGCTCCTCCTCCAAACCAGGATCTTCATCCAGGAAAGCTGACCTAAAACAGGGTTTTGAGCTCCCCTGTTGTGAATTCTGCTCTTGGGCTCCCTCCGGTGGTTGTTGATGGTAATGCAGTTATTCCTGAGCAGCAGTCTTAGACAGGTGTTTCTGCTAATTGCAATTCTGACTGGGGTATTTAGCTGTGCAGGATTCATTAGTCCTTGCCAGTAGTCAATGTTCCTTTGGAAGTGTTCGTCCTCTGCCTGGCCTCTCCTGCTTGCTGCCAACTCAGCAAAGATAAGTGTTTGCTTCATTTTTTAGACACACGGCTGTGTGTTTATTTTTTGTGCTGATCTTGTTTCTATTTTGTTCCTGCTAGACTGTGCCTGATGTTTTTCTCAGTCTAGTTGGATTCGCTGGAGTCGCAGATATACTCTCCACATCTCTAGTTAGGTGGTGGAGTTTTTGTATTTTTCTGCTGTGGATATTTTGTAGTGTTTTATGCTGACCGCATAGTATCCTGTACTATCCTTTCCTATCTAGGTAGAAGTGGCCTCCTTTGCTTATCCCTGTTTTCTGTCTGCGTATGTCTTTTCCTCTCCTACTCACAGTCATTATTTGTGGGGGGCTACCTATCCTTTGAGGGTCTACTCTGAGGCAAGAGAGTTTTCCTATTTCCATCTTTAGGGATATTTAGTTTCTCCGGCTGTGTCGAGGTGTCTAGGTCTGGTTAGGCACACCCCACGGCTACTTCTAGTCGCGGTGATAGGATCAGGGTTTGCGGTCAGTAAAGCTACCACTGCTCCAGTGAAGGTCATTTCATGCTGCTCCGAGGCCACCTGATCATAACATTCCCCCTCCTTGGCCTGGATTTGGAAGGTGTTGTGTGTGTGATAACCTGCCAAAGGGAATCTCACTTGTCTCCAGGCATAGCACTACCCTCCCCGAGAGGAAGGCAGCACTACTGTGGTACCCAGACTCCTGGGGTGCCACATACCCATATTAACACACCAAGGAGATGTCTGAATACAAGAGCCCCATCCACACACTGTGCCAATCTGTGACTTATATTATCAGCCAACCTTATGATGGCAGGGCTGACAAAGATGCTGGACAGTGCCAAGAGTCACCTAACCAGGAAGCCAGGCAGGTCCAATGGCTGACCAGCCAGTCACAGGTTCCAGTCAGTAGTCAAATTCCGGAATGTATTTAATAGCCAAAAAGCTCTCTTGGCGCTGTTAGACATTTTTAGTCAGTGGTCTGACCAAGTTGAATGTTATCCTGACTAACCCTTGGATGCCCTCACTGGTTAGATCCTATGACTGTTTGGTTCTGATTAACTTTCCAGACTCTGATTCACTATCCAAAATTACACATACGATCATATTTTTTCTGGTCAACCTCTAGTTTAAACCCGGTTTGGTTTCTTCCTCAGCTGGCTCCACTCGTCAGTTGCCATTTCACAGATACATGGTATTGGGCCCCGTGGAGAAGTCCAGGTCCCGGTATAAGGGTAAAAAAAAAAAACAGAAAAATGATACCCTGCAGTGACTGTAGGAGCCTGCTCTGTTACACAGTGTCTACAGAAGAGTCATGACACCGGGGTAATTGTATTAATAATTCCTCCTGTGTCACCAGTTTCAGAAAACAGAACTTTGTCCAGATTGATTCCTGAAGCAGATCAATTCATTGACTAATGTAAGAGATGTGAAAAAGTCACTAATACTCGGGGGGTCTCTTTCTTTTCTAGTTTATATAACAATGGATTATCTGAAGAGGAGAAGGAAAACATAAGAAAACTGAAAATAGACAAAGCAAATCTGAACATATATTACTGACTGTACAGATCACTGGATTTCTGTCTGTGATGAGCAGATAACGAGCAATACTAAGAGGTTCGGTGTTAGTAGTTTTTCTTGGAGCATTATGGGTAATAATGCTGATCTACCAAAAGATGAGGACATATACAGTTGCGCTCAAAAGTTTACATACACCGGCAGAATGTTTGCTTTCTTGGTCTTTTCCAGAAAACAGCAGAACAAAGTGAAGGTTCTGGAGTGGCCATCTGAGTCTCCTGACCTCAATATCATTGAGCCACTCTGGGGAGATCTCAAGTGCGCAGTTCATGTTAGACAGCCTAGGAATTTACAGGAACTGGAGGCTTTTTGCCAAAAACAGTGGGCAGCTTTACCATCTGAGAAAATAAAGAACCTCATCCACAACTACCACAAAAGACTTCAAGCTGTCATTGATGATAGAGGGGGCAATACACGGTATTAAGAAATGGGGTATGTGAACTTTTGATCAGGGTCATTTGGATGTTTTGGATTGTCATTATGATTTAAAAAGAGAAAACACACAGTAGTTTGACAATAAATGGCTTCACCCAACCACTAACCATGAATGGAGAAAAGGTTTTGGTGTTATCATTCATATTCTATGAAAAAATGAAAGCAAAAATTCTGCCGGGGTATGTAAACTTTTGAGCACAACTGTATGTATATATCAGAAGATAGTCTGATATATGCAGCTCATATGCAAAAGCAGGTGTACTTACGCTATGCCTGCCTAACTTATATATTCCAACACTATGTGACAGCCCAAGGTCGTACCCACAATGCTCTAACCCTGGGAATGACAGCAGCAATAGAAAAGGCTAAGGCGAAATCCTCGTATATATATAGACAAGGTGCGCGTTATATGAGAAGGGGATGTAAAACCAGTTTGTACTTTCTCACGAAGGTTTTGTTTTTACAGCGTTTATTGTACTGTAACAACCTGGTAACACGATTATTCAGGTCAGCACGATTAGTGCGATAATACATTTATATTTTTATTTTTATTTTAAATTGGTGAAAAATATTTCAGACATAAAAAATTTGTTTTGTTTGGCTATTTTTTAATATACGCAACTTTACATACAGTGGGGAAATCGTAGATACACTTCAACTGTGAGAGACAGAATCTAAAAATAAAAACCAGATCACATTGTATGATTTTTACATAATTAATTAGCATTTTATTGCATGAAATAAGTATTTATTCACCTATCAACCAGAAAGAATCCTGCCTCTTACAGACCTGTTAGTTTTTCTGTAAGGCTGGGGTCACGCTAGTGATGAATATGGACAAGTGCTATGTGATAAAACATCTAGTATTCATCTATGGGGCAGCTTACATCACTGTATTTTTTCTCGTCCGTTTTCAGTGTGCGAGTGAATCTGCTGCAATTGTCACAGACACTCAGCCGAGTCTCGGCTCCCGCGCACCCATATAAGCCTATGGGTGCAAGTGAGACAGCGCACATCACTCGAATATGATCCGCTGACCCCGGCAATGGAGGAGATGGAGAAATTCATTTCTCCGCCTCCTCTGCAGCTGTGCTCCGACCCTCTCTGTGCGAGAGTTTTGGAGCACAGACGCATGACACTCGGCTCCCGCTCGCAGCAGAGCAGGAGCCGAGGGTCATTAGCATCACGCATCGGATGCCATACGCTAGTCTGACCCGGCCTAAGAGCCTCCTTCTCTGCAGTCATTACCTGTATTAATTGCACCTGTTTTAACTTGTCACCTGTATAAAAGACACCTGTCTACACACTCAATCAATCACACTCCAACCTCTCCACCATAGCCAAGACCAAAAAAGCTATCTAAGGGTACGTTCACATTTGCGGTTTGCGCCGCAGCGTCACGCCGCAACAAAACGCATGCGTCGTGCGGCCCTATCTTTAACACTGGCGCCGCATGGGGCTGCATGTGCATGCGTTGTGTTGCGTTTTGTTGCGTTTTACGCCGCATGCGGCGTTAGGGCGCACCTGTCTGGGCGCGGCAAACGCAACATGTTGCATTTTTCGGGCGGCGCCGACCTTTTAAAAAACGCATGCGTCGTGGTTGCGTCGTGTTTGCGTCGTCGATGCGCCTTTTCCCCCATAGACTTGTATTGACAACGCAGACGACGCAAGTACCTGCGTCGTGGTGCGTTGTACGACGCATGCGTTTTCCAATAAAAAATGCAAAACATTGTCTAGACTTTGTCTAGACACAAAAAAAACAACCTATATATATAAAAGAAAAAGGGGTTTGCCATTGTCTTTCACAAGTCATCAACCAAGAGAGAATCTGGAGAGAATCTGCTTTCCAAACTTGTAAGTATATATTTCTCTTTGCACATTTTGTATTCTGTGTTTTATTTCTTGATTTTTATTTATTTTTGCAATGTTTGGTCTGTGCTATTTTACGGTTATGGGTTGTTATTGAAAAATTGTTTTTCTGGTTCTGATGTTCTTCTGGCTTTATATGATTGCGTTTATTGTCTTTGGCCTTTTGTTTTTTTTACGTTGGTTTTGGATTGGTTTTGTGTTTTGTTCTTGTGTCATGTGGTTGTTCAATGTCTTGATTTTGGCTCATTTTTTCTTGTAAAATTTCAGGTGCATGTTTTTCTGGTTTCTATTGTTGGTGGTAACTGTGTGGCATTTTCTTGGCTCATGTCTTGCTGTGTTTTTATTATGCTGTTGGCTTTATTTTTTCTTTCCTTGAGTGTATTTTCTTGCTGGTGGGGGGGCTACATTTATGATGTCTCATTTGTATTGTATAGTTCCGTGCTGCTATGCCATTATAGTTTCAATTGTACTTTCCCTTTATTTAAAAAAAAAAAACTCTGATGTTTTTATGTCGTTTTCCGTATGGCATATATCTTCCTTCATTGACTGTTTGCATTGCCAAGTGTGTAGTATAATTTTTTTTTGTTTTATTTTTTTTGGGTGGTGCCCTTTTTTAAAATTTCGTGTGTTTTCTTTTCTATTTGACAATGGTTTATCTTTGGGTTGCTGTATATTTTTACAGCGGTTGTCCCGTAATGTTTATTGCTTATTATCTAGAATGGTATTTATTGCCTTTTTCTGATGTCTTTTGTCACCAGATGGTGTTTTTTTGGATCATGTCTTGTTGCAATTGTAAAGTATGGCGTTCATTATTTTGCTATTTCATTGTCCTTTTTTGTGCTTGTAATGTTTTTTTGGAAAGTTATGATATGTAAAAATTTGGACATAGGTGTCTATTTTTGCTTAATTTTGTTTGGGTCTATTCTTGTATAGTTTCTTCTATTGTCTTCTCTTGCAATGTATGGCGTTGTGGTGTCGCTTTCTGATTTTTGCATTGTACAGTCAACAGTCAATTGTGGTTGTTTAAATTTTTGTGCCTATTTTATTGTATGTGCCATAGTTAGGTTTGGATGTGATTTTTTATTCCATTTTTTCATGGCAGAACAAACTTGCAAGAATGGCGAGTGATTCTGAACATAGCCAATCGGCGCAGGGGAGTGCGGTGAGTAATTATGTCCATTTGCTTACTATTCGCTGTCATTTGTAGTATTGAAAATAATTTCTTTATACAATTTTTACAGGCTTCTTCAAGTGAGGGGGAAGGCAGTCAGCGGGAGCAGCGAGGTCAGGGCCAAGGTGTGGCGTCAGGACGGCGAGTGAGTATTTTTTTTAACAATTTTTTTTTTTTTTTGAGTAGCATCCTGCTGTGCGGAACATTACATTTGAGTAGCATCCTGCTTTCACTAGGGATGATTAGTAAGCTTACATTATAACTTTTCAGGGTATCAAGTATTGGGGGAAGGTAACAAAGGTGAAACTTTCAGAACAAAAACATTCCAAAATACAGGTGTAGAAACCATCAATATACATATATCAAATGGCAAAGGATAGGGCCAAGGGCCAAGGTACATATCATGACAGGTGCTGGTGGTTGTTAATATTTGCATATTTCTAACCTTTTTGGTTTGTAATTTTTCTAGGTTTCACAACGGGACCAAGGAGTAATTGACGTGGAGCTCCTGATCTCCAGCATCCAGGAGCGTGGCTCGTTGTGGGACAGCCGTGACTCCCGGCACATGGACCAGGTGGTGTTGAGGCGTTTGTGGGTAGAGGTGGCAAAGTCGCTGTGGGAGGGCTTTGACATTGCTCCAGCCAAGGACAAAGCCAACTTTGGTGAGTATTGCTGATACGCCGTGCTGATACGCTGCTATGACCCATCTTTCCAGGATAAACACAACCGTGTGTGATGCAATCAACGCCTAAAGTTTGCATCGCACACGGTTGTTTTATCCTTTTAAAATGCTAAATATGTAACCTTTTTTTTTTCTTTGCATTCACAGTTAAAAGGTTGAGGATCAGATGGCGATCCATGAAGGACCGTTTCAATAAGGGGATCCGGGCTGAGGAGGAGCGATCAAAGAGTGGTGCTGCTGCGGCCAAGTCTGTGCCATACAAATACGGCAAGGCTTTACAGTTCTTAAGACCGGTCCTTGGCCGCCGACAGTAAGTATTTTGTCCACAAACCATATTGCACAGCCACATTACAGTGCCCAGCCACATAGCCTACTGCACAGCCACATAGTACATTGCCCAGTCACGTACATTGTGCATCCACATAGTATATTGGCAGGGCACTATATCGCAGCCACATAGTACACGTTCTAGCCACGTATCCACATAGTATATTTCCCAGGCACATAGTGTATTGGCCATCCATGTAGTCAGCGTAACATATTGGCTATCCTCGTAAATTTATCCCTAGTGAAATGGTATATAGGCCATTAGTTATTTTTTGGGTTAAGCGTGAGTCCTTGTAGTCCATGACAGGTTAAGTTCTGAGTCAGCGTAGTTCTGATCGCAGGAATAATGATGAAGTCTCGATCACATGATCCTAACGTCATGGTCGTTCCTGCAATCAGATCAGCGAAATCACTGTGTATTTTTTTTTTTTTATCTTGACATTAAATTTTAGAATATTTTTGCGGCATAGGCAGCGTCAAGAAAGAGTTTTCGATTCCAAAATTTTTTTAACCCACAGTGGTATGCGGTCAAAAGGCTTTGGCAGCGGGAATGTCCATGATTGTTATCGTCAGCCATAACGGTCAGCTGGCGATAACAATCAGCAATTTATTATAGGCCACACAGACTGAGAGACAGAGGATTTGTATTGTTGTGTAATGTAATGCTATTTTTATTCCAGGAGTTGGCGTATGGGATAGGTTATTAATTGAAGACTAATTTTTCCATTATCTTTTCACAGGACACACAGCAGCACCCTCGAGAGAGCTCGCCCCGCTGGAGCGGACCTTCATGAATTGCCATCTGACCCATCACAGCCCTCCCACAGCGACAGCAGGCTTGCACCGCCATCTGGAGAACCGGCAGCCGGTACATCAGGTGTTCCCCTGCCCGAGGCCTCTGGCGCACCTTCAACACAGTGCTTCAACAATTACAAACTCAGAATCTGTCTCACAAGCAACTTTAAACAATAAAACAAATATCGATGCTATTCTGCATATAACCTCCCTGGCCTTTACTACGCAGGCCACACGGCTACCATGTTCTAACTACTGATGCCTGCACTAGGCCCTACGGAACATTTATTGCACATTTACTGGAGAATTACTTTATTTTCATACATTGTTAGCACAGTCACAGTAGGGGTATTATTGGTGTAGTTACAATCAGAACACAGTCCAACAGTAACATTACTACACCATTTGATCTTGCCATGACACACGGCCAACATCTGACACAAAATAGGCCGCAAAACGATCACGCATCTGCGCAATTTCCACACTTGTCCTCAGAGGATGATCATGGTAATCGGGCAATGGGTTGGCTATGGGTTCATCGAGTTCCACATTTAGTCTCTCTTTGGCCATAATGAAATTGTGGAGAACCACACAAGCCTTCACCACCTCATCCACTGTTTCAATTTTAAGATTAATGGCGGATCCTAATATCCGCCATTTGGAGACAAGGATGCCAAAGGCGCATTCCACAGTCCTTCTGGCCCTGGACAGTCTGTAATTGAAAACCCTTTTTGTATGGTCCAAGCCCCGACTGGAGTAGGGTTTCAATAGGTTGGCAGACATTTGGAATGCCTCATCCCCAACCACAACAAATGGCATTGCAGGGCCTTCGGTGTGGGGAAGAGGTTGTGGCTGTGGGAAATTAAAATTGTTGCCATATAATTTTTGGCCCATATCCGACTCTTTAAATGTGCGCGAGTCATTTGCACGCCCAAATGCACCAATGTCCACTGCGAGAAAACGGCAGTCCGCACCGGCAATTGCCATGAGCACAGTTGAAAAGTATTTTTTGTAATTGTAGAAAAGGGATCCACTTTTCGCAGGCTTGGTAATCCGAATGTGCTTTCCATCCACTGCGCCAATACAGTTTGGAAAAGAACACACTTGCTCGAATTTCTGTGCGTTGGCCTCCCAGATTTCGCTTGTAGGGACGGGTAAAAATTCCTCCCGGAGATTATCCCACAATGCGCGGCATGTCTCAGCAATAATTCCTGAAAGAGTGGAGACTCCAATCCGGAATTGAAAATTAAGTGATCTCAACGTCTCTCCGGTAGCCAGGAAACTGCCAAGAAGATAAAGAAATTTAGATTAAAGTACATTGTAATTTATAAAAGTACATTGACCATTACAATTAAAAAAAAAAAATTATAAATAAAATAAAAAGTAAATACATATCACAGTCATTCAAACAGCAACGTACCGTAGAGTCACCAGCAGCCGTTCCTCTGTGGAAATAGCTCTCCGGAGCTGCGTGTCCTGCCTGCTAATGGATCCTTCCACCCGACGCAGAAGATAGCGGAAGCTGTCCTGTGACATCCTGGTATATTCGAAATATTTTTCCCGGTTGTCATTCAGTTCGCCGAACAAGCAATGGTATGCTCCACGGCTCTCCCTGACTTCAACGATAGGGTGTATCCAAAAGCGGCGACGACTCCATCTCCGTTTTTCCCTTTCCCTTTGATTAAAACAGGCAACAGCATAGGCATGAGCCAAGGCAAATTCCATCTCCATATCCATGTAGATACTGTCCATGGTTCGCTCCATCATGAATACCAGCAAAATGGGAGGAATTCATCTCTGCCATGGTATATACACATTTTTAACACCAACCCTCTTCTAGCCATTGGTGGTCCTTATCTATTGTGTAGACACTTTTTTTTGTGGGAGGGGGATGAAGAATGACTCACTGCACTAAAAACGCATGCGTCGAAAAACGCTGCGCTTTTTGGTAAAAACGCAACTGCGTTTCAAAAAAACGCTGCGTTTTGCATGCAAATGTGAACTTAGACTAAGAACACCAAGGACATAATTGTAGACCTGAACAAGGCTGAGATGGGCTACAGCACAATAGGCAAGAAGCTTGGTGAGAAAGCAACAACTGTTGGCACAATTATTAGAAAATTGAAGAAACACAAGATGACTATCAATCTACCACGGTCTGGGGCTCCATGCAAGATCTCGCCTAAATCTTTTTGGTATCAACTCCACTCGTCATCTTTGGAGGAAGAAGGATGAGTACAACCATTATTATAGGAATGAGCCCAGGATGGACTACATTAGTATCGGAAGGGCTCGTAATGAGGAACATTACTAAATAAAGGGCCGAGGATAGGGGACATTATACCAGGAAGGCGCCTGGCTGGAACACATTATTAAATAAAGGGGCCCAGGATTCGAATATGGGAGCGCTAGGGGCTTCATATGGTGCGTGTTATTGCCGTGTACTACCGACGACCTGTCACATTCCTAAAGGACGAGATGGATGGTTTTGCAGGTATATTACAAGTCATTTAGTCTACTTCATTATATTGTCTCCTCTTGCTTCATTCATTGCTGAAAGACTTAAATGGAACCTGTCACCTCATTTTGCCGCTATAAGATGCGGCCACTGCCTTTCAGGGCTTATATACAGCATTCTGTAATGCTGTAGATAAGCCCTTGGTCCACCTGTAAGAGAAAAAAAACAAGTTAGATTATACTCACCCAGGGGCGGTCCCGGTGCAGTCCGGTCTGATGCGCAGGTGTACTGATTTGCCCTGTTGAGGGCAGCGTAAAGTACTGCAGTGCGCAGAAGCTGGGAAAGGTTAGAGAGGCCCAGCGCCTGTACACTGCAGTACTTTGCTCTGCCCTCAACAGGGTAAATCAGTATGCCTGCGCAGGAGCCGTGACAGAAAGCAAAGGACGTCATCGTATGAAGATGGGAGGCCCTGGACCCGGACCTGCGACACCCATGGGACCGGACCACCCCCGGGTGAGTATAATAAAACGTGTTTTTCTTAGCTTTCAGGTCGGACTGGGGGCTTATCTACAGTATTATAGAATGCTGTATATAAGGCTACTTTCACACTAGCGTCGGATTCGGCCCGTCGCATTGCGTCAGGCCGAGATTCCGACGCTAGCGTTTGTTGTGCCACACAACGGAGGCAGCGGATGCATTTCTCCGGCGCATCCGCTGCCCCATTGTAAGGTGCGGGGAGGTGGGGGCGGAGTTGAGGCCGCGCATGCGCGGTCGGAATAAGCGGTCTGTCAGCTGCAAAAAACGTTACATTTAACGTTTTTTGCTCCCAGCGGTCCACCACAACACGGCGCAACCGTCGCAAGATGGTTGCGACGTGTGTCAATACGTCGCAATGCGTCGGTATTGTAACTATGGGGCAAAAACGCATCCTGCAAACAACTTTGCAGGATGCGTTTTTTCCCCTAAACGACGCATTGCGACGTATTAAAAAAAAACGCCAGTGTGAAAGTAGCCTAAGCCATGAAAGGCAGTGGCCGCACCTTACAGCTGAAGCAATGGCCGGGACCACCACTGTGCAGGAAGACTACTGTACACAAGATAAGGTGCAAACAACAAATGGTAGATTTATTGGGAGACAGGGAATGGAAGGGACAAGGAAGGTGCAAACAGGGGTTTACAATAGCAAAAGATAATGCACATGAGTTATATTGTCTGTAAAATAGCACAGTGCTTCAACAATTACAAACTCAGAATCTGTCTCACAAGCAACTTTAAACAATAAAACAAATATCGATGCTATTCTGCATATAACCTCCCTGGCCTTTACTACGCAGGCCACACGGCTACCGTGTTCTAACTACTGATGCCTGCACTAGGCCCTCACTGGTGCACCATACAGGAACAAACGGTGATGTTGGGGACACAGGTCCAGTCCCAGGTGACCCCCCGAAGTCCAACACGGTGGTGCGCACGGATTCCTGTCAGCTCTGCAAAGCGTGGTCTTCTCCTTGCTTCTGGATCCTAGGGATGCTCCTGGAAACTGTAAGTCCCTTTGTCAGTATCCTCGTGGCTTCACAAACTAGCACAGAACAGCCACCTTTGCTGTAACCGGGAAAGTCTATTTCACAAACGCAGTTCGTCTCAAGCTGTGTAATCTTTCTTGCAGCCAAAATTCCACACAGTTCTCTCTAGAAACTTCTCACACACGCTGCTTCAGCTCCACCACTGCACACAGCACAGACCAGTTCATAACAACCATCAGAGCAGGGGGGAAAGCAGAACATACCATCACACCAGACAAGGGGATGCAGCCTCTTAA
Source organism: Ranitomeya imitator (assembly GCF_032444005.1). Classification (NCBI taxonomy): domain Eukaryota; kingdom Metazoa; phylum Chordata; class Amphibia; order Anura; family Dendrobatidae; genus Ranitomeya; species Ranitomeya imitator. Next base: position 660,323,383 of record NC_091282.1, read on the forward strand.
AGTGACAGCGTGTTTCTTATTGTCCATAACAGCACCACCCTCTTACATGCCTCCCTTCTTAATGATGGTTGTCCTCGGCCATCACAGCATCAGGGTAAAAGTGTAATGGAGGAGGCAACAAAGGTGTAAAAACAGACAGAGCACACTGTTCTACATATCGGACTGGTGGAACCACTGCATTAGACCTCTGAGATCTCTGAAGCTCTTGGCTGTCAGGCAAGGCTTGACTATCTTCCAGAGGAACACTTGTTGCAGGGGACATTGTGAGCTCTTGTCTGGTCTCATCCTTGCATGGCGGTACTGGTACATCCATGGGATTACCATCTCTGGGTGGCTGAGGACCCCCTACTGTGTCAGGGACGGTCCACCACTCATCATCGATTTGGTCATCAGGCATGACAGATTCAAGAAGTGGAGTGGCGCCTTCAGGCGACAATGGCATAGAACAGACCTCAGGCCGGCAAGGCCGCAGCATATTTCTGTGAAGTACTCTAGGGGCGGATGCCCCATCTTCAATCTGTACCTTGTAGACAGGGCTGTTAGCATACACTCGCTCGATAACCTTGTACGGCTGTACTTCCCATCTCTCACTTAGTTTTCCCTTAGGGCGTTTCTCTCTGACCAATACTCGGTCTCCAGGTTGGAGCGGTAACTCTTGAGTCGGTTTGCGGGCCGTATGTTCTTTTTCTTGCAGTTGCTGACCCGCCAATCGCCGTATCGTTTGCAATCGTTGCCGATGCTCTTTCACCCATGAGGTGACAGTTCGCTCCATCAGCTCCTCTGGCTGTTCCAAATTCAGCTCAATGATCTCTCGTCCAGCTCTTCCAAACAACAGTAGATAGGGGGTATAACCCGTGGTGGAGTGGACCCGATTGTTGTAGGTCCAGACCAATTCTGGCAGATAGTCTGGCCAACATGCCTTCTTATCCTCCTCCAATATTCTCAGCATCTGAAGCAAGGTTCTGTTGAAGCGTTCGCAAGCTCCATTGCCTTGAGGATGGTAAGGGGTGGTCCGGGACCGCTCGATGCCATACATGCGATACAATTCTTCTATCACCTTGCCTTGGAAACATGCGCCTTGGTAGGAGTGGATACGCTTTGGGCACCCATACACCCGGATGAAGTCTTGACAGATGGCTCGCGCCGCCGATTCCGCAGTCTGGTCTCTAGTCGGAGTGACTACTGCGAACTTAGAGAAATGATCGGTCATCACCAAACAGTATTGCAGCCCCCAGGCCGAGTGTCCCACGAGGAGATAGTCGATCATCAAGACTTCCAACGGTTCCTTAGTTTGTATGGTCTGGATGGGTGCCCTCTGTTCAGTACTCTTTATGAGGTCACATACTCGACACTGCCGGCAAACCTCTTCCACCACAAGCTCCAACCGGGGGCAATACACATACCGCTGCAACCATTGGTAAGTCTTTGTGGGGCCGAAGTGCGCTCCGAATTCGTGGGCTTCTTTAGCTATTTCTTGAGCCATTCTTCCTGGGATGTGCCACCATACTTCCATATCTTTTGGCTGTTGCCTCTTACGATATAGTACTGACTCTCGCACTTCCAGTCTATCCCACTGGTGCAACACACTCCTCATTTCAGAGTCCAGATTATCTCTCTCTTGTTTGCCAGGCTTCCGCTTTTGTGTTACCCACCATTTCATCTGTCTCAGCCCTTCGTCTTCATCCTGAACGTGTCTCCATTCCTCATTGGTTCTCCCCAGGGACCAGGGAGCTCAGTTCACTAAAATGATGCCGAGGGAGGAAAGAGGAGGATGGAGATGGGGACAGGCGCAGAGATAGATGCTCACTGCGCAAGTGCCAGATTCCAGCCCCGCAGTGTGAATACATCATGATATACTGTTGGGGGAATCTGTGGCCTCCGCTCAACGCAGGCACGAGAGCATTACATCATCGCCTGATGTAAGTTCCTGGGCAGCGTGCACGGCACATGCCCAAGAAATGTTGGCAGAGCGCAGGCACCGGGCATGTAACAGGAACACAGGAGGCAGCGCACAGACGCAAGAGGGAGATGATTGACAGCTCTGAGGCGGTTGACACCGGGGGGAGAAGACATACCTCCGGGACACAATAGAGGTATGGCGGGCAATTTATAAAAGTCTGTATTTCTGCATTCCTAGGGATAAGAAACATAACAGCAACCTTCAGAGAATGTAGCCTTGGTGCTGCTGAAGGTGGCTCTTCTACTTAAAAACGCCCTGGGGGGGGGGGGGGGTGAAAGGTGCCCTTTAAGGCAGGCAAGGTCTTTTTAGAGGGCTGGATAACAAAGGTACATACGTATGTTTGCACATTGAGAAATGACAGAGCCTCTTTTGCCACAGGAAATACTTTTTCCCTTTAGGGGAAATGTTATACTTTGAACCCAGATATATGTCTCAGAAAGAACGTTATTAATATTGGAGTTTGTATTGATTCTATAGTGATGGGACATACATTTTTAGCTTCAGGACGACTCTGGGGAGAAGATACATGTTTTTCATAACTGTAAGCCCTTCCCAGATAAGGATATGGACAGATAACTTACAACAGTCATGTCATGTTTGGTCTCTGAGGAACGGTAAATTCCTGATAACAAATATGGCGATAACTTCACTCCTGACTATAGCAGCAGTTGGGAATTTCATAAAATCCTGGAGGGCTGTGGACATCCCACAAACTGGCCTGTGTGAGGTCGTCCAGAACCCCCCCCCCCCCGGAGTGGATGTAACTCAGGTGCTGATAAGAGATCAAGGCCAATCATGATCTGTGTTCATGTAGAGATACATATCAGCATATGCATGATTCCCGTTCATTGGACTTTTTTCAACTGAAGCACTGTTCTTCGTTAGGCTGAATCATATCTGTGATCAGCGTAGATTCTTTTGTTTTATCCGTTTTATTTTATGTAATTGTATATGCTGTATTGTTTTGTCCCCTTTGCAAAATCTTTTGTATATTTTTATAAACACTGCATATCATTTTGGATTAAATATAAAATGTAATAGTTCTGTTCCTTTTGTTCTGTAACCCGCACCCTGAAGCGATACAATACCAGAACCAGGTCTCCAATCAGTCTGTATAAAAAAAATCGACTGGTGGTGGCCTTGAGTAGTTTTGGTTCGACGTGGAGCTGGCAGTGATTGTATCGGGGGTATATACACATATTTCAAGTGTTGGAATCGGAGGTGTGTATACCATACGCTCAGTGTTAATTTCCCGATAACCAACCTATTAGTGGAAACAGCCTGTGGTCTCCTCTGTTAATCATCAGTCAATCAAGGAATTGTCAGAACGATAGGGGGTAGCAGAGAGGCTCCAAAGATAATAGCGGTTGGATCTGCGCGACCTCCCAGGCTGCGATCTTTGACAATAATGTACGATGACTCCGGGGGTCAGCAATTTAATGTTCTGTAAGGAGATGGAAAAGTGAGAAGACCACACAGTTAAAGTGAACCTGTCAGCAGGAATGTGCTCAGTAACCTACAGGCACCATTTTGGAAGAGATTTTATTTTTTTTTACAAATTTATATCACCAAATAAAATAATTAAATGCATATTATATGTGCGATCATGCTACAGGGCAGGTGCCTGCCTGCTGAATGTGATTTTTTTTTTTTCAAAACATATTATATTCAGTATGTAAAACAGGGGGCAGGTCACTGATCCCTCAGTGACCTGTCATGAGTCATACAGATGAATATCTAATCAGCACCACATGAAGACCCCCCCACAGTTCCACTAACAATACTGCTGTCGATTCCAATGGTAAAATATTCGGCTGCATATAATCTGTCTGTCAGCTTCTAGTTTCCAAAGCTGTTGTGTTGAAGTAATCTTTGGTTAAAGGGAACCTGTCACCCCCAAAATGGAAGTTGAGCTAAGCCCACCGGCATCAGGGGCTTATCTACAGCATTTTGGAATGCTGTAGATAAGCCCTCCATGTATCCTTAAAGATAAGAAAAAGAGGTTAGATTATACTCACCCAGGTGCGTTCCCGCTGCGGTCCGCTCCTCTAGGCGTTGCGGTCTGGGGCCTCCCATCTTCATAGGATGAGGTACTCTTCTTGACTTCATGCTGTGGCTTCGGCGCAGGCGTACTTTGTCTGCCCTGTTGAGGGCAGAGCAAAGTACTGCAGTGCGCAGGCGCCGGGCCTCTCTGACCTTTCCCGCTGCCTGCGCACTGCAGTAGTTTGCTCTGCCCTCAATAGGGCAAACAAAGTACGCCTGTGCCGGAGCCACGGCATGATGACAAGAAGAGGACGTGATCGTAAGAAGATGGAAGGCCCCGGACTGCGACGCCTATTGCATCGGACCGCCCCTGGGTGAGTATAATCTAACCTCTTTTTCTCATCTTTCAGGATACATCGGCGGCTTATCTACAGCATTCCAGAATGCTGTAGATAAGCCTCTGATGCCGGTGGGCTTACCTCAACTTCCATTTTGGGGGTGACAGGTTCCCTTTAAGCTTCCACTGAGTCTTCATCTGCACCTGTTTCCAGTATGGTGACACAGGGCTGACTGTACAGTACATGTGACACAGAGAACAGTTCGATGTGCGATCAATCACAGCGGGAGTAATTCACACTAATATACAGCTCCACGCTAACACTACATACTATTCCCAGAGCAGGTGATCTCCGCACCATACAGGAAGCGCTCTCTTTTTCTCTTTTAACTTAATGCTGCCCTCATTCACCTCAGCACCACAGCCAGTCAGCTCCGCCATTGCAGCGCCTCCTCCTGTATGAGGAGAGAGGTGTCCGGCGTCTCCCCTCACTGGAGGACAGTCCTGTCAGCAGCAATAGCTGCAGCAGCGAGGAAGAGTAACTGCGCCGCCTCCAATCAGAAAATGAGAAGAAAGCGCGGAGGCAAGGAGTGGGCTGAACTAGTGAGAGTCTGACGAGAGTGGGAAGGCTACTTTCACACATCAGGTTTTTTGCATCAGGCACATTCCAGCAAATGTTGGAAAAAACGGGTCCGGCGCAGATTGTGATAAACTGATGCGACGGATCCGTTTTTTCGACGGATCCGACTAGCATATCCATATAATTGGATAAAAAAAAACATTTGGAGCATGCTCAGTTTAAAAAAACGGAATCCGGCGCCGGAATCCGTCATTTTCCGGAACCGGCACCTTCCGGCTCCCATAGGCTTCCATTCTAGCAAACAGCCAGAAGCGCCGGATCCGCCGGAGACAAAAATGTTGCTTTGGACGTTTTTTTCTGAGTTTCCTTCCTCAGGTGTTGAGGTTAAGTCGTTAGGTGCTGCTCTATTTAACTCCGGAAAAACAAAATCCAGCTCACCATACCGACATTCCCAGGAGCTCGGAGCACGGAACCGCTGTGTCAGGGCGTGGACGAACAGGAAAGAGAAGGAGATCCAGCTCAACGAAATAGTGAAAAATCCATAGTTAATTTCACTTAAAATATAGTGAAAGGACAAAACATCAGCATACAGAAAAATTAAAACCAAGGTCATGATTAAGGGTGCTTAGTCACCGGAAACGCGTTGACCTTGGTTTTAATTTTTCTGTATGCTGATGTTTTGTCCTTTCACTATATTTTAAGTGAAATTAACTATGGGTTTTTCACTATTTCGTTGAGCTGGATCTCCTTCTCTTTTCTATTTAACTCCACCTGGTGCTTTGATCCTGGCCTCCAGTCAATGTTCTAGTATTGGTCTTGCTTCCTCCTGGATCGTTCCTGTGGCCTGTCTGCTCAGCATAAGCTAAGTTCTGCTTGTGTTACTTTTGTTGCTTATTTTCTGTCCAGCTTGCTTTTTTGGGTTTGCTTGCTTGCTGGAAGCTCTGAGTGTTATGTTTGCTAATGACAGGTGTTATGAAGGCAATCCAGAAACACAGTGTGCTTAGCGATCAGAGCGCACACAGTGATCTGACAAATACCCAAAAATACAAGAACGAGCTCTGAGACGTGGAAACTCTGTAGACTGCACACCTGATCCTATCCTAAACACAACTAAAAGCGGCTGTGGATTGCGCCTAACAACTACCTAGGCAACTCGGCACAGCCTAAGAAACTAGCTAGCCTGAAGATAGAAAAATAGGCCTGACTTGCCCCAGAGAAATTCCCCAAAGGAAAAGGCAGCCCCCCACATATAATGACTGTGAGTAAGATGAAAAGACAAAACGTAGGGATGAAATAGATTCAGCAAAGTGGGGCCCGATATTCTAGGACAGAGCGAGGACAGTAAAGCGAACTTTGCAGTCTACAAAAAACCCTAAAGCAAAACCACGCAAAGGGGGCAAAAAAAACCCACCGTGCCGAACTAACGGCACGGCGGTACACCCTTTGCGTCTCAGAGCTTCCAGCAAAACAAAAGACAAGCTGGACAGAAAAAAAGCAACAAAAAAGCAAAAAGCACTTAGCTATACAGAGCAGCAGGTCACAGGAACAATCAGGAGAAGCTCAGATCCAACACTGAAACATTGACAAGGAGCAAGGATAGCAGCATCAGGCGGAGTTAGGTAATGAAGCAGTTAACGAGCTCACCAGAACACCTGAGGGAGGAAGCTCAGAAGCTGCAGTACCACTTGTGACCACAGGAGTGAATTCAGCCACAGAATTCACAACAGTACCCCCCCCCCTTGAGGAGGGGTCACCGAACCCTCACCAGAGCCCCCAGGCCGACCAGGATGAGCCGCATGAAAGGCACGAACAAGATCGGAAGCATGAACATCAGAGGCAAAAACCCAGGAATTATCTTCCTGAGCATAACCCTTCCATTTAACCAGATACTGGAGTTTCCGTCTAGAAACACGAGAATCCAAAATCTTCTCCACAATATACTCCAATTCCCCCTCCACCAAAACCGGGGCAGGAGGCTCAACAGATGGAACCATAGGTGCCACGTATCTCCGCAACAACGACCTATGGAATACATTATGTATGGAAAAGGAGTCTGGGAGGGTCAAACGAAAAGACACAGGATTGAGAACCTCAGAAATCCTATACGGACCAATAAAACGAGGTTTAAATTTAGGAGAGGAAACCTTCATAGGAATATGACGAGAAGATAACCAAACCAGATCCCCAACACGAAGTCGGGGACCCACACGGCGTCTGCGATTAGCGAAAAGTTGAGCTTTCTCCTGGGACAAGATCAAATTGTCCACTACCTGAGTCCAGATCTGCTGCAACCTATCCACCACAGAATCCACACCAGGACAGTCCGAAGACTCAACCTGTCCTGAAGAGAAGCGAGGATGGAACCCAGAATTGCAAAAAAATGGAGAAACCAAGGTAGCCGAGCTGGCCCGATTATTAAGGGCGAACTCAGCCAACGGCAAAAAGGACACCCAATCATCCTGGTCTGCAGAAACAAAACATCTCAGATATGTTTCCAAGGTCTGATTGGTTCGTTCGGTCTGGCCATTAGTCTGAGGATGGAAAGCCGAGGAAAAGGATAGGTCAATGCCCATCCTACCACAAAAGGCTCGCCAAAACCTTGAAACAAACTGGGAACCTCTGTCAGAAACAATATTCTCAGGAATGCCATGCAACCGAACCACATGCTGAAAGAACAAAGGTACCAAATCAGAGGAGGAAGGCAATTTAGCCAAGGGCACCAGATGGACCATTTTAGAAAAGCGATCACAGACCACCCAAATGACTGACATCTTTTGAGAAACGGGAAGGTCAGAAATGAAATCTATCGAAATATGTGTCCAAGGCCTCTTTGGGACCGGCAAGGGCAAAAGCAACCCACTGGCACGAGAACAGCAGGGCTTAGCCCTAGCACAAATCCCACAGGACTGCACAAAAGTACGTACATCCCGTGACAGAGATGGCCACCAGAAGGATCTAGCCACTAACTCTCTGGTACCAAAGATTCCAGGATGACCAGCCAACACCGAACAATGAAGTTCAGAGATAAGTTTATTAGTCCACCTATCAGGGACGAACAGTTTCTCTGCTGGACAACGATCAGGTTTATTCGCCTGAAATTTTTGCAGCACCCGCCGCAAATCAGGGGAGATGGCAGACACAATGACTCCTTCCTTGAGGATACCCGCTGGCTCAGATAAACCCGGAGAGTCGGGCACAAAACTCCTAGACAGAGCATCCGCCTTCACATTTTTAGAGCCCGGAATGTACGAAATCACAAAGTCGAAACGGGCAAAAAATAACGACCAACGGGCCTGTCTAGGATTCAAGCGCTTGGCAGACTCGAGATAAGTCAAGTTCTTATGATCAGTCAATACCACCACGCGATGCTTAGCTCCTTCAAGCCAATGATGCCACTCCTCGAATGCCCACTTCATGGCCAGCAACTCTCGATTGCCCACATCATAATTACGCTCAGCGGGCGAAAACTTCCTGGAAAAGAAAGCACATGGTTTCATCACTGAGCAATCAGAACCTCTCTGTGACAAAACCGCCCCTGCTCCAATCTCAGAAGCATCAACCTCGACCTGGAACGGAAGAGAAACATCTGGCTGACACAACACAGGGGCAGAACAAAAACGACGCTTCAACTCCTGAAAAGCTTCCACAGCAGCAGAAGACCAATTAACCAAATCAGCACCCTTCTTGGTCAAATCGGTCAATGGTTTGGCAATGCTAGAAAAATTACAGATGAAGCGACGATAAAAATTAGCAAAGCCCAGGAACTTTTGCAGACTTTTCAGAGATGTCGGCTGAATCCAATCCTGGATGGCTTGGACCTTAACTGGATCCATCTCGATAGTAGAAGGGGTAAAGATGAACCCCAAAAATGAAACTTTCTGCACACCGAAGAGACACTTTGATCCCTTCACAAGCAAAGAGTTAGCACGCAGGACCTGAAAAACCATTCTGACCTGCTTCACATGAGACTCCCAATCATCTGAGAAGATCAAAATGTCATCCAAGTAAACAATCAGGAATTTATCCAGATACTCACGGAAGATGTCATGCATAAAAGACTGAAACACAGATGGAGCATTGGCAAGTCCGAACGGCATCACTAGATACTCAAAATGACCCTCGGGCGTATTGAATGCAGTTTTCCATTCATCTCCTTGCCTGATTCTCACCAGATTATACGCACCACGAAGATCTATCTTAGTGAACCAACTAGCCCCCTTAATCCGAGCAAACAAGTCAGATAACAATGGCAAGGGATACTGAAATTTAACAGTGATCTTATTAAGAAGGCGGTAATCAATACACGGTCTCAGCGAACCATCCTTCTTGGCTACAAAGAAGAACCCTGCTCCCAGTGGTGATGACGATGGGCGAATATGTCCCTTCTCCAGGGATTCCTTCACATAACTGCGCATAGCGGCGTGTTCGGGCACGGATAAATTAAATAATCGACCTTTAGGGAATTTACTACCAGGAATCAAATTGATAGCACAATCACAATCCCTATGCGGAGGTAGAGCATCGGACTTGGGCTCTTCAAATACATCCTGATAATCAGACAAGAACTCTGGGACCTCAGAAGGGGTGGATGACGAAATCGACAAAAATGGAACATCACCATGTACCCCCTGACAACCCCAGCTGGATACCGACATGGAATTCCAATCCAATACTGGATTATGGGTTTGTAGCCATGGCAACCCCAACACGACCACATCATGCAGATTATGCAACACCAGAAAGCGAATAACTTCCTGATGTGCAGGAGCCATGCACATGGTCAGCTGGGCCCAGTATTGAGGTTTATTCTTGGCCAAAGGTGTAGCATCAATTCCTCTCAATGGAATAGGACACCGCAAAGGCTCCAAGAAAAACCCACAACGTTTAGCATAATCCAAATCCATCAGATTCAGGGCAGCGCCCGAATCCACAAACGTCATGACAGAAAACAACGACAAAGAGCATATCAAGGTAATGGACAGAAGGAATTTGGACTGTACAGTACCAATGACGGCAGACCTAGCGGACCGCTTAGTGCGCTTAGGACAATCAGAAATAGCATGAGTGGAATCACCACAGTAGAAACACAGACCATTCAGACGTCTGTATTCCTGCCGTTCAACTCTAGTCATAGTCCTATCGCACTGCATAGGCTCAGGTTTAACCTCAGGCAGTACTGCCAAATGGTGCACAGATTTACGCTCGCGCAAGCGTCGACCGATCTGAATGGCCAAAGACAAAGACTCATTCAAACCAGCAGGCATAGGAAATCCCACCATGACATCCTTAAGAGCCTCAGAGAGACCCTTTCTGAACAAAGCTGCCAGCGCAGATTCATTCCACTGAGTGAGTACTGACCATTTCCTAAATTTCTGACAATATACTTCTATATCATCCTGACCCTGGCACAAAGCCAGCAAATTTTTCTCAGCCTGATCCACTGAATTAGGCTCATCGTACAGCAATCCGAGCGCCAGGAAAAACGCATCGACACTACTCAATGCAGGGTCTCCTGGCGCAAGAGAAAATGCCCAGTCTTGAGGGTCGCCGCGCAAAAAAGAAATAATAATCAAAACCTGTTGAATAGGATTACCAGAAGAATGAGGTTTCAAGGCCAGAAATAGCTTACAATTATTTTTGAAACTTAGAAACTTAGTTCTATCTCCAAAAAACAAATCAGGAATAGGAATTCTTGGTTCTAACATAGATTTCTGATCAATAGTATCTTGAATTTTTTGTACATTTATAACGAGATTATCCATTGAAGAGCACAGACCCTGAATATCCATGTCCACACCTGTGTCCAGAATCACCCAAATGTCTAGGGGAGAAAAAAAAAAAAAAATGATGTCAGAACTTTTTCTTTCCCTCTATTGAGAATCATTAGTTGGCTCCTTGTACTGTTATGTTTGCTAATGACAGGTGTTATGAAGGCAATCCAGAAACACAATGTGATTAGCGATCAGAGCGCACACAGTGATCTGACAAATACCCAAAAATACAAGAACGAGCTCTGAGATGTGGAAACTCTGTAGACTGCACACCTGATCCTATCCTAAACACAACTAAAAGCGGCTGTGGATTGCGCCTAACAACTAACTAGGCAACTCGGCACAGCCTAAGAAACTAGCTAGCCTGAAGATAGAAAAATAGGCCTGACTTGCCCCAGAGAAATTCCCCAAAGGAAAAGGCAGCCCCCCACATATAATGACTGTGAGTAAGATGAAAAGACAAAACGTAGGGATGAAATAGATTCAGCAAAGTGGGGCCCGATATTCTAGGACAGAGCGAGGACAGTAAAGCGAACTTTGCAGTCTACAAAAAACCCTAAAGCAAAACCACGCAAAGGGGGCAAAAAAAACCCACCGTGCCGAACTAACGGCACGGCGGTACACCCTTTGCGTCTCAGAGCTTCCAGCAAAACAAAAGACAAGCTGGACAGAAAAAAAGCAACAAAAAAGCAAAAAGCACTTAGCTATACAGAGCAGCAGGTCACAGGAACAATCAGGAGAAGCTCAGATCCAACACTGAAACATTGACAAGGAGCAAGGATAGCAGCATCAGGCGGAGTTAAGTAATGAAGCAGTTAACGAGCTCACCAGAACACCTGAGGGAGGAAGCTCAGAAGCTGCAGTACCACTTGTGACCACAGGAGTGAATTCAGCCACAGAATTCACAACATCTGAGACGCAGAGGGAGCACCTCCGTACCGATAGTCGGTGCGGAGGGTCTTTTTGCCCCTCTGCGTGGTTGTTTGTAGGTTTTTGTGTTGACCGCAAAGCTATCTTTCCTATCCTCGGTCTATTCAGTAAGTCGGGCCTCACTTTGCTAAATCTATTTCATCTCTGTGTTTGTATTTTCATCTTAACTCACAGTCATTATATGTGGGGGGCTGCCTTTTCCTTTGGGGAATTTCTCTGAGGCAAGGTAGGCTTATTTTTCTATCTTCAGGACTAGCTAGTTTCTCAGGCTGTGCCGAGTTGCATAGGGAGCGTTAGGCGCAATCCTCGGCTACCTCTAGTGTGGTTTGATAGGTTTAGGGATTGCGGTCAGCAGAGTTTCCACGTCTCAGAGCTCGTCCTATGTTTTGTGGTTTTTGTCAGGTCACTTGTGTGCTCTGAACTTCAAGGTCCATTGTGGTTCTGAATTACCTATTCATAACAGTACTGGAGGCCCAAAGTACTATGCTTCTCAATAGAGGGAAAAAAGAAGTTCTGAGACCATTTTTTTTTTCTTTGCACTGTGTTTTGCCTTTTTTTTCCCCTAGACATTTGGGTGGTTCAGGACACAGGTGTGGTGATGGACATTAAAGGTCTGTCTTCATGTGTGGATCTTCTCACTGCAAGAGTACAAAATATTCAAGACTTTGTGGCTCAGAATTCTATGTTAGAACCAAGAATTCCTATTCCTGATTTGTTTTCTGGAGATAGAGCTAAATTTCTGAGTTTCAAAAATAATTGCAAACTGTTTCTGGCGTTGAAACCTCGCTCCTCTGGTGACCCAGTTCAACAAGTTAAGATCATTATTTCTTTATTACGTGGCGACCCTCAAGACTGGGCATTTTCCCTTGCGCCAGGAGATCCTGCATTATGTAATATTGATGCGTTTTTTCTGGCGCTCGGATTACTGTACGATGAACCTAATTCAGTGGATCAGGCAGAGAAAAATTTGCTGGCTCTGTGTCAGGGTCAGGATGAGATAGAGATTTATTGTCAGAAGTTTAGAAAGTGGTCTGTGCTCACTCAATGGAATGAATGTGCTTTGGCAGCAATCTTCAGAAAGGGTCTCTCTGAAGCCCTTAAGGATGTCATGGTGGGATTTCCTATGCCTGCTGGTCTGAATGAGTCTATGTCTTTGGCCATTCAGATCGGTCGACGCTTGCGTGAGCGTAAATCTGTGCACCATTTGGCGGTATTATCTGAGCATAAACCTGAGCCTATGCAGTGCGATAGGACTTTGACCAGAGCTGAAAGGCAAGAACACAGACGTCAGAATGGGCTGTGTTTCTACTGTGGTGATTCCACTCATGCTATCTCCGATTGTCCTAAGCGCACTAAGCGGTTCGCTAGGTCTGCCACCATTGGTACGGTACAGTCGAAATTTCTTTTGTCCGTTACTTTGATCTGCTCTTTGTCTTCCTATTCTGTCATGGCATTTGTGGATTCAGGCGCTGCCCTGAATTTGATGGACTTGGAGTTTGCTAGGCGCTGTGGGTTTGTCTTGGAGCCCTTGCAGTGTCTTATTCCATTGAGAGGAATTGATGCTACGCCTTTGGCCAAGAATAAGCCTCAGTATTGGACCCAGCTGACCATGTGCATGGCTCCTGCGCACCAGGAGGATATTCGCTTTCTGGTGTTGCAAAATCTGCATGATGTGGTCGTGTTGGGGTTGCCATGGCTACAAGTCCATAACCCAGTATTAGATTGGAAATCAATGTCTGTGTCCAGCTGGGGTTGTCAGGGGGTACATGGTGATGTTCCATTTCTGTCTATCTCATCATCCACCCCTTCTGAGGTCCCAGAGTTCTTGTCTGATTACCGGGATGTATTCGATGAGCCCAAGTCCAATGCCCTACCTCCGCATAGGGATTGTGATTGTGCTATCGAGTTGATTCCTGGTAGTAAGTTTCCTAAGGGTCGACTGTTTAATTTATCTGTACCTGAGCACGCCGCTATGCGGAGTTACGTAAAAGAATCCTTGGAGAAGGGTCATATTCGGCCGTCGTCATCGCCATTGGGAGCAGGGTTCTTTTTTGTGGCCAAGAAGGATGGTTCGCTGAGACCTTGTATTGATTACCGCCTTCTAAATAAAATCACGGTCAAATTTCAGTACCCCTTGCCGCTGCTATCTGATTTGTTTGCTCGGATTAAGCGGGCTAGTTGGTTCACCAAGATAGATCTTCGTGGTGCATATAATCTTGTGCGTATTAAACGGGACGATGAATGGAAAACTGCATTTAATACGCCCGAAGGCCATTTTGAGTACCTAGTTATGCCATTCGGACTTGCCAATGCTCCATCAGTATTTCAGTCCTTTATGCATGACATCTTCCGAGAGTATCTGGATAAATTCCTGATTGTATACTTGGATGATATTTTGGTCTTCTCGGATGATTGGGAGTCTCATGTGAAGCAGGTCAGAATGGTGTTCCAGGTCCTGCGTGCTAATTCTTTGTTTGTGAAGGGATCAAAGTGTCTCTTTGGTGTTCAGAAGGTTTCATTTTTCGGGTTCATTTTTTCCCCTTCTACCATCGAGATGGACCCTGTTAAGGTCCAGGCCATTTATGATTGGACTCAGCCGACATCTCTGAAGAGTCTGCAAAAGTTCCTTGGCTTTGCTAATTTTTATCGTCGCTTCATCTGTAATTTTTCTAGTATTGCTAAACCATTGACCGATTTGACCAAGAAGGGTGCTGATGTGGTCAATTGGTCTTCTGTTGCTGTGGAAGCTTTTCAAGAGTTAAAGCGTTGTTTTTCTTCTGCCCCTGTGTTGTGTCAACCAGATGTTTCGCTTCCGTTCCAGGTTGAGGTTGATGCTTCTGAAATTGGAGCGGGGGCTGTTTTGTCGCAAAGAGGTGCTGATTGCTCGGTGATGAAGCCATGCGCCTTCTTTTCCAGGAAGTTTTCGCCTGCTGAGCGAAATTATGATGTTGGCAATCGAGAGTTGCTGGCCATGAAGTGGGCATTCGAGGAGTGGCGTCATTGGCTTGAAGGAGCTAAGCATCGCGTGGTGGTCTTGACTGATCACAAGAACTTGACTTATCTCGAGTCTGCAAAACGGTTGAATCCTAGACAGGCTCGTTGGTCGCTGTTTTTCTCCCGTTTTGACTTTGTGGTTTCGTACCTTCCGGGCTCTAAAAATGTGAAGGCGGATGCCCTGTCTAGGAGTTTTGTGCCCAACTCTCCGGGATTGCCTGAGCCGGCGGGTATTCTCAAAGAGGGAGTAATTGTGTCTGCCATCTTCCCTGATTTGCGACGGGTGCTGCAAAAATTTCAGGCTAATAAACCTGATCGTTGCCCAGCAGAGAAACTGTTTGTCCCTGATAGGTGGACGAATAAAGTTATCTCTGAGGTTCATTGTTCGGTGTTGGCTGGTCATCCTGGAATCTTTGGTACCAGAGATTTGGTGGCTAGATCCTTGGTGGCCGTCTCTGTCGCGGGATGTGCGTTCTTTTGTGCAGTCCTGTGGGATTTGTGCTCGGGCTAAGCCCTGCTGTTCTCGTGCCAGTGGGTTGCTTTTGCCCTTGCCGATCCCGAAGAGGCCTTGGACACATATCTCTATGGATTTTATTCCGGATCTCCCCGTCTCTCAAAAAATGTCGGTCATTTGGGTAGTTTGTGATCGCTTCTCTAAGATGATCCATTTGGTACCCTTGTCTAAATTACCTTCCTCCTCTGATTTGGTGCCATTGTTCTTCCAGCATGGTTTACATGGCATTCCAGAGAACATCGTTTCTGACAGAGGTTCCCAGTTTGTTTCGAGGTTTTGGCGAGCCTTTTGTGCTAGGATGGGCATTGATTTGTCTTTTTCCTCGGCTTTCCATCCTCAGACAAATGGCCAGACTGAACGAACCAATCAGACATTGGAAACATATCTGAGATGTTTTGTTTCTGCTGATCAGGATGATTGGGTGTCCTTTTTGCCGTTGGCTGAGTTCGCTCTTAATAATCGGGCCAGCTCGGCTACCTTGGTTTCACCGTTTTTCTGCAATTCTGGGTTCCATCCTCGTTTCTCTTCAGGGCAGGTTTAGTCTTCGCACTGTCCTGGTGTGGATACTGTGGTGGACAGGTTGCAGCGGATTTGGACTCATGTAGTGGACAATTTGACCTTGTCCCAGGAGAAGGCTCAACGTTTCGCTAATCGCAGACGCTGTGTGGGTCCCCGACTTCGTGTTGGGGATTTGGTTTGGTTGTCATCTCGTTATATTCCTATGAAGGTTTCCTCTCCTAAGTTTAAGCCTCGTTTCATTGGTCCGTATAGGATTTCTGAGGTTCTTAATCCTGTGTCTTTTCGTTTGACCCTTCCAGATTCTTTTTCCATCCATAATGTATTCCATAGGTCATTGTTGCGGAGATACCTGAGATGCCTGTGGTTCCATCTGTTGATCCTCCTGCCCCGTTTTTGGTGGAGGGGGAGTTGGAGTATATAGTGGAGAAGATTTTGGATTCTCGTGTTTCGAGACGGAAACTCCAGTATCTGGTTAAGTGGAAGGGTTATGGTCAGGAAGATAATTCCTGGGTCTTTGCCTCTGATGTCCATGCTGCCGATCTTGTTCGTGCTTTTCATATGGCTCATCCTGGTCGGCCTGGGGGCTCTGGTGAGGGTTCGGTGACCCCTCCTCAAGGGGGGTACTGTTGTGAATTCTGTGATCAAGCTACCTCCTGTGGTCACGAGTGGTACTGCGGCTTCTGAGTTTCCTTCCTCAGGTGATGAGGTTAAGTCGTTAGGTGCTGCTCTATTTAACTCCACCTGGTGCTTTGATCCTGGCCTCCAGTCAATGTTCTAGTATTGGTCTTGCTTCCTCCTGGATCGTTCCTGTGGCCTGTCTGCTCAGCATAAGCTAAGTTCTGCTTGTGTTACTTTTGTTGCTTATTTTCTGTCCAGCTTGCTTTTTTGGGTTTGCTTGCTTGCTGGAAGCTCTGAGACGCAGAGGGAGCACCTCCGTACTGTTAGTCGGTGCGGAGGATCTTTTTGCCCCTCTGCGTGGTTGTTTGTAGGTTTTTGTGTTGACCGCAAAGCTATCTTTCCTATCCTCGGTCTATTCAGTAAGTCGGGCCTCACTTTGCTAAATCTATTTCATCTCTGTGTTTGTATTTTCATCTTAACTCACAGTCATTATATGTGGGGTGTTATGATGAGGTAATTCAGTACCACAATGGACATAGAGGTCAGAGCACATACAGTGACCTGACAATAACTCAAAAACATAGAACGAGCTCTGAGACGTGGAAACTCTGCTGACCGCAATCCCTAAACCTCTCCAACCACACTAGAGGCAGCCGTGGATTGCGCCTAACGCTCCCTATGCAACTCGGCACAGCCTGAGAAACTAGCTAGCCTGAAGATAGAAAATAAGCCTACCTTGCCTCAGAGAAATACCCCAAAGGAAAAGGCAGCCCCTATTCTGACTCATGGATATGTAGAACGTAGTGGTGCCTGGATAGACCCTTCTTTTTAGGCGCTTCCGTATTCACCTGTACTCACGTTCATACCGATTAATCAGACAGCTTAACTCAGCCACGATCTCATGTAAGAAGACTCCAGGAAAAGAGAGTTGCTTTAACTGAAATTCTTGTATCATGATGAAAGTAGCAGGTAAAAAGGAATATTCAACAGAGGACATGTAGTAGGATGCATACAGATGGAGGAATGATGACAAAATGGAGAATAAGGGCGTGAACAAACATACATCACAAGACTACAGTGAGAGAGTTGGGACAAAATACAGGGAAAGGCAAACTTCTGCCTAGAAAGAAGGAACGAACACAAGCAATGCAAATATTAAATGATTTCTCAAGTCGTGAGACATGACACTCCCCGTCTGAAGTCCTTGGATTTCACGATGTCCGTAATTCTTCGAAGTCGTTCGAAGCTGAAAATGAAAAACAAGAGGAAAGAAAACATGCATGCAATAATAAACATCTAAGATTTTAAAGTCCAAACTCGTTGTTGTCGACCTGTAGATCAAACCGAAAGGTAAGTCCAAATATATTAAACCATCTTCAGATTGGGGAAGCCGCAAACATGCCAACTCTTCCACCAACCCAGAATCCAATGGGAATGTTAACAGTTCAATCCAATGGAAAATGTCAATATTCAATAAACTGGGAGATGAGGAGGAATGCTCCCCGCCGTGAGCAACGTCCAGGAGCATGTTCAGTTCATGTGATGTCCTCCTTTCGTAGAAGCAGCACGAGTTCAGTGACCGGGCGGAAGAAGATTTGGGTAGAGCCCCCTTTTGTCACCTTAACTTCTACCTTACGAGTCTTTCCGTCCTCACTGGGTAGGACCTTGGCGATAAGTCCCATTGGCCAGTCATTGCGATGAGCCTCTTTGTCCATTAAGAGAACGAGGTCTCCTTCTGGGAGAGTGGGACTGGGCGTCTGCCATTTGTGACGGTTTTGAAGCAAGTGCAAATATTTAGTCTTCCAGCGATGCCAAAACACATTAGCCGGATGTTGTACTTGCCTCCACTGACGTTTGTAAATGTCCTTGTTATCGAAATTCCCAGGCGGAACTGTAGCAGCTCCAGTCTTCTGTGTAAGAAGTGTAGCTGGAGTAAGGATCGTTGGAGCATCGGGGTCGGATGATACTGGAACCAAAGGTCTAGCATTTATTATGGCTGACACTTGGAAGGTGAAGGTGTCCCGTTTGATATCCCACAGTAGACCAAGGCTGCGCTGTGTTGCAGGAACATCAGAACCCAAGTCGAGGTCTTTTAGGTTTGTGGCATGGTCTTCAGATGGAAACGCGTTCATTACCTCTTGACTGTTAGAGATAATCTTGTGGAGTCTGAGGTTTGATGTGGATAGCATTTCCTGTGTCCTGGAGAGTAGGTCGATTGCATCTTCACTTGTGAGCAAGGACTTGAGCCCATCGTCCACGTAGAAGTTCTTCTCTACAAATTGCCGAGCATCGGATCCGTACTCTCTCTCACCTTCCTGGGCTGTCCGTCTCAGACCATAGATCGCCACAGCAGGTGAGGGACTATTGCCGAAGACATGGACCTTCATCCGGTAGTCTATGACCTGATTGTTGACATTATTGTCTTTGTGCCATAGGAACCTAAGATAGTTTCTGTTGTCTTCTTTCACAATGAAGCAATGAAACATCTGCTGAATGTCGGCCATTGTGGCGACAGGTTCTTGTCTGAAGCGGATCAATACTCCAAGGAGGCTGTTGTTCAGGTTGGGCCCAGTTAGGAGCAGGTTATTGAGAGAGAGGCCTTCAAACTGAGCACTGGAGTCAAACACCACTCTGATCTGATTAGGCTTGTGAGGGTGATAGACACCAAAGGATGGAAGATACCAACATTCTTCTCCCTCCCTCAGTGGTGGCGCAGGTTCGGCATGATCTCTGTCAAAGATGTTCTGCATAAAGTCAATGAAATGCTTCTCCATCTCTGGTTTCCTCTTTAGGGTACTCTTTAAGGATGAGAACCTTGCAGTAGCTTGTTGCAGGTTGTTCGGCAACCTCACTCTTGGGAAACGAAAGGGTAAAGGAGTTACCCAACTGTTGGAGTCATCTTGAGCAAATTCTTTATCCATAACCTTTATGAATTCTTTATCTTCCCTTGTGGGTGCCAACTTGTTGTCACTACTTGTAGAGTCGAACACTGATGACCCGAGGTTTTCATCCCTGGGCTGGTGCGTGTTCATGTTGTTGAAGGATTCCTGTTGCCACTTGGTGTTGCTCACTTTCTCTTTCACCCAGTAGTGATGTGGGCATGGTTGGAAATGGGTGCTGCGACCATTTGACAAGATGTGTGTTTTGTAAGAGGAGATGTTGTTAGGTCTCTTCATCTTATGTATGCAAACATTGCCTATGATTACCCAGCCTAGATCTAAGCGTTGGGCAAATGGTGCATCGTGCGGTCCGTTAATTTGCTGACGTACCTTGTGCAGCCGGAGAATGTCTCTGCCCAGCAGAATCAGGATATCTGCTTTGTTGTTGAGGGCTGGTATCTTGTTTGCTATCCTCTTGAGATGTTGATGATGAAGAGCAGCCTCTGGCTTTGGGATCTCTTCTCGATTGGATGGAATCTGGTTGCACTCGACCAGTGTAGGTAACGGTATCTCGACGGCGTTCTCGAGAGATGTCGCTGTAAGGCCACTGGCCCTTCTCCCAGAAACCTCTGTAACACCACTGCAGGTACCTAAGGTGTAAGGGTAAGCATTTCCCTTTAAGTTAAACATATCAAAGAGTTCTGACCTTGCAAGTGATCGGTTGCTCTGATCATCCAGAAGGACATACACCTTCACGGCTTTCTCTGGGTGACCGTTGGGATACACGTTCACCAGGCAAATCTTCGCACAGGACTTGTCCCAGAGGTCTTCTCCGCAGACTTCTGTGCATGAAGAAGATATTGTGGTATGGCTTGCAGTTTGAGCTGCGTCCTCCCCGCCATGGCTCATGGTGAGGGAAGGAGTAAGTGTAGAGTCAGGACGGAATGGGTGGAGTGCTTGTACGTGGTCCTCACTGTCACACTCCATGCACTTAATTGTAGTTTTACAGTCTTTAGCAAGGTGTTCAGTAGAAGCACAACATCTGTAGCATACCCCGAACTTCTTTAGAAGCTCCTTGCGTTCTTCGAGCGGTTTCTTCCTGAAGCCGATGCACTTTTTTAAGGGATGTGGCTTCTTGTGGATGGGACATTCACGATTTGGGTTCTCTATTTTTTCACCCTTGTTACTGTTGCCTGGGGCTGATGTTAGTAAGGGAAGAATATCCGTCTTCTTCACTGACACTGGACCCCTGCGGTTTCTGTCATTTGAGCGTGCGCTGACGTATTTAGAAGGAGGTGAAGCTGGGCCACTGGATTCTTCGTAGGAAAAGCTTGGGTCGTTCTTACGCTCTGCCACGTCTTTTATAAACTCACAGAAGTAGGAGAATGGAGGAAATGACACTTGATGGTCTTTCTTGTATTTTGACCCTAGTGTAGTCCACCTTTCTTGTACATTGTACGGTAGCTTGGAGATAATGGGATTTACTCCACGAGCAGTGTCCAGGTAGCTGAGGCCAGGTAGGTGGGTGTCTGCCTTGGCCAGCTGGAGCTCTAACAGCAAGTCACTGAGCTCTAGGAACTTTGAACTGTCTTTGCTTGATATCTTTGGAAAACTCTGTAATCGCTTGAACAGTGCATCCTCTATGGCTTCTGGACTGCCAAAGTTTTTCTCTAGTCTTTCCCATGCAGCCATGAGACCAGCCATTGGATTACTGATATGTACAGACCTGAGTCTCTTGACACGCTCTGTGGATTGTGGTCCTAGCCATCTGATTAGCAGGTCCAGCTCTTCGGTAGCAGTGATGCCGAGGTCACTAGTTACGGTTCTAAAGGCATTTTTCCAACCTCTGTAATTTTCAGGTTGGTCGTCAAACCTTGTGAGACCGGTTTTAGTAAGTTCGCGGCGAATCATGTACCTTGCGAAGTCGGACATGTCTGTTCTTTCTGACTTAGGATGCACAAATGTAGGCTGAGCAGTGTTGTACATAGGGGTGGAGACGTCCTGACCTTGAAACGTGAGTAAGTATGGAGTGGCATATTCATTTAGTCCAGCAACTGGTTTGGTGGGTATAGTCTCTGCTACATGCGGAGCTGGCACTGCGCGGTTGTCGAGAGTATAATGACCTGCCGGCATATTGGGTTGCGTGTAGATAATAGCCTGTGGAGTTTGGTGAGATGCGGGGTCTTGGCGCATACTGGAATACAAAGGAAGTTCAAGTTTGGGAGCATTGTACTGACCTTGATTGCAGGGTTCTGTAAGTGGATCGGCATCCTGGTGCCCTGGAGAAGCATGAACGCCACCAGGAGTGTTAGTAATGATCTGCGGTTCGCCATTTTGGCTTAGCACGTAGTCTCTTGTGCGTTCAATAGGGTCTTCTGCCTCCACTTCACACAAACTGATGCTGTCTTTTTGACTCCCACTGATAGCTCGCTCCAGGATCCTTAACTCTGCCATGGCTGTCGCGTGCTCGCATTCCTTCTCCAGAGCTTCCTTGCGTGCTGCATCCGCATCCATTTCTGCTCTCTTTTGTGCTGCGGCTGCATCCATTTCTGCTCTCCTTTGTGCTGCGGCTGCATCCATTTCTGCTCTCCTTTGTGCTGTGGCTGCATCCATTTCTGCTCTCTTTTGTGCTGTGGCTGCATCCATTTCTGCTCTCCTTTGCGCAAAGGCAGCTTGTATCTTAGACGTTTCAGCCTTAGCACGTGCTCTTATAAGCTGCTCGCTGAGAGTGGAATATTTTGATGAACTTGACCTAGATGAGCGTTTTGAGTGCTTAGACAATTTGGATGAGCGAGTTGATGCATCTGGTGTCCGTGCAATTTTAGCCTCTAACTTGGTTTTAATGTCACGTACGGTGCAGTCTCTTTCAGAATTAAGCTGCTGGAAACTTTGCAATTCGATTAAAGTCTCTGGCAGATTCAGTTTTTTCAGGAGAATAATGTATTGGTCAGTCTTCTCCATATACATTTGGTATGCTGTGCATAATTGTTCTAGGACTCCCTCAAGTGGTAACTCATGAGAAGCAGGCCTTGATACAGTGTCTATGTGATTCAGCACTTTCTCCCACAGTGAAGACACATCACTATATACGACACATTTTGCAGTCTCTAAATTCTCCATGACTTTCCATGTAGGTTTGACTGTACGTTTTCCCCTTTCACTAGCTGGTGGATGGGGATCTGGGTCTCTTTCCTGTGTTTGTAAGTCTGGTAGGAACATTGTATTCCTTGCTTCAGACATGATTTGATTGCAGGCAGGAAGAGTGGAGGATGAGGGTTATACTTCTCCCTGTTTATCTGCAGTGTGTGCTTCTATGCACGCTGGGGTCTGGCTGGGAACTGGGTTACTATCTATCTGGGAAATGTCCTTTTCCACTGAGGTTCAGCACAGACCTTGAGTTACTGTCTCTGAAGGCAGGCTATTCCTTTTTACTATTCTGACTCATGGATATGTAGAACGTAGTGGTGCCTGGATAGACCCTTCTTTTTAGGCGCTTCCGTATTCACCTGTACTCACGTTCATACCGATTAATCAGACAGCTTAACTCAGCCACGATCTCATGTAAGAAGACTCCAGGAAAAGAGAGTTGCTTTAACTGAAATTCTTGTATTATGATGAAAGTAGCAGGTAAAAAGGAATATTCAACAGAGGACATGTAGTAGGATGCATACAGATGGAGGAATGATGACAAAATGGAGAATAAGGGCGTGAACAAACATACATCACAAGACTACAGTGAGAGAGTTGGGACAAAATACAGGGAAAGGCAAACTTCTGCCTAGAAAGAAGGACCGAACACAAGCAAGGCAAATATTAAATGATTTCTCAAGTCGTGAGACATGACAGCCCCCACATATAATAACTGTGAGTTAAGATGAAAAGACAAACGTAGAGATGAAATAGATTTAGCAAAGTGAGGCCCGATTTTCTGAACAGAGCGAGGATAGGAAAGGTAACTTTGCGGTCAACACAAAACCCTACAAAAACCACGCAAAGGGGGCAAAAAGACCCTCCGTACCGAACTAACGGCACGGAGGTACACCCTCTGCGTCCCAGAGCTTCCAGCAAGCAGGAAAAAACAAATAGACAAGCTGGACAGAAAAAAAACAGCAAACAAAATAGCAAAGCAGAACTTAGCTATGCAGAGCAGCAGGCCACAGGAACGATCCAGGAGGAAACAGGTCCAATACTAGAACATTGACTGGAGGCCAGGATCAAAGCACTAGGTGGAGTTAAATAGAGCAACACCTAACGACTTCACCACATCACCTGAGGAAGGAAACTCAGAAGCCGCAGTACCACTTTCCTCCACCAACGGAAGCTCACAGAGAGAATCAGCCGAAGTACCACTTGTGACCACAGGAGGGAGCTCTGCCAGAGAATTCACAACAGTACCCCCCCCTTGAGGAGGGGTCACCGAACCCTCACCAGAGCCCCCAGGACGACCAGGATGAGCCATATGAAAGGCACGAACAAGATCGGGAGCATGGACATCAGAGGCAAAGACCCAGGAATTATCTTCCTGAGCATAACCATTCCACTTAACCAAATACTGGAGTTTCCGTCTTGAAACACGAGAATCCAAAATCTTCTCCACAATATACTCCAACTCCCCCTCCACCAAAACCGAGGCAGGAGGATCAACAGATGGAACCATAGGTGCCACGTATCTCCGCAACAATGATCTATGGAATACGTTATGTATGGAAAAAGAATCTGGAAGGGTCAGACGAAAAGACACAGGATTAAGAACCTCAGAAATCCTATACGGACCAATGAAACGAGGTTTAAACTTAGGAGAGGAAACCTTCATAGGAATATGACGAGAAGATAACCAAACCAAATCCCCAACACGAAGTCGGGGACCACACAGCGTCTGCGATTAGCGAAACGTTGAGCCTTCTCCTGGGACAAGGTCAAATTGTCTACTACATGAGTCCAAATCTGCTGCAACCTGTCCACCACAGTATCCACACCAGGACAGTCCGAAGACTCAACCTGCCCTGAAGAGAAACGAGGATGTAACCCAGAGTTGCAGAAAAACGGCGAAACCAAGGTAGCCGAGCTGGCCCGATTATTAAGGGCGAACTCAGCCAAAGGCAAAAAGGACACCCAGTCATCCTGATCAGCAGAAACAAAGCATCTCAGATATGTTTCCAAGGTCTGATTGGTTCGTTCGGTCTGGCCATTAGTCTGAGGATGGAAAGCCGAGGAAAAAGACAAGTCAATGCCCATCCTACCACAAAAGGCTCGCCAAAACCTCGAAACAAACTGGGAACCTCTGTCACAAACGATATTCTCTGGAATGCCATGTAAACGAACCACATGCTGGAAGAACAATGGCACCAAATCAGAGGAGGAAGGTAATTTAGACAAGGGTACCAAATGGACCATCTTAGAGAAGCGATCACAGACCACCCAAATGACTGACATTTTTTGAGAGACGGGAAGATCTGAAATAAAATCCATAGAGATATGTGTCCAAGGCCTCTTCGGGACCGGCAAGGGCAAAAGCAACCCACTGGCACGAGAACAGCAGGGCTTAGCCCGAGCACAGATCCCACAGGACTGCACAAAAGAACGCACATCCCGCGACAGAGATGGCCACCAAAAGGATCTAGCCACTAACTCTCTGGTACCAAAGATTCCAGGATGACCAGCCAACACCGAACAATGAACCTCAGAGATAACTTTATTCGTCCACCTATCAGGGACAAACAGTTTCTCCGCTGGGCAACGATCAGGTTTATTAGCCTGAAATTTTTGCAGCACCCGCCGCAAATCAGGGGAGATGGCAGACACAATTACTCCCTCTTTGAGGATACCCGCCGGCTCAGATAAACCCGGAGAGTCGGGCACAAAACTCCTAGACAGAGCATCTGCCTTCACATTTTTAGAGCCCGGAAGGTACGAAATCACAAAGTCAAAATGGGCAAAAAACAGCGACCAACGAGCCTGTCTAGGATTCAACCGCTTGGCAGACTCGAGATAAGTCAAGTTCTTATGATCAGTCAAGACCACCACGCGATGCTTCGCTCCTTCAAGCCAATGACGCCACTCCTCAAATGCCCACTTCATGGCCAGCAACTCTCGATTGCCCACATCATAATTTCGCTCAGCAGGCGAAAACTTCCTGGAAAAGAAGGCGCATGGTTTCATCACCGAGCAATCAGAACTTCTCTGCGACAAAACAGCCCCTGCTCCAATCTCAGAAGCATCAACCTCGACCTGAAATGGAAGCGAAACATCTGGTTGACACAACACAGGGGCAGAAGAAAAACGACGCTTCAACTCTTGAAAAGCTTCCACAGCAGCAGAAGACCAATTGACCACATCAGCACCCTTCTTGGTCAAATCGGTCAATGGTTTAGCAATACTAGAAAAATTGCAGATGAAGCGACGATAAAAATTAGCAAAGCCCAGGAACTTTTGCAGACTTTTCAGAGATGTCGGCTGAGTCCAATCATGGATGGCTTGGACCTTAACAGGGTCCATCTCGATAGTAGAAGGGGAAAAGATGAACCCCAAAAATGAAACCTTCTGAACACCAAAGAGACACTTTGATCCCTTCACAAACAAAGAATTAGCACGCAGGACCTGAAACACCGTTCTGACCTGCTTCACATGAGACTCCCAATCATCCGAGAAGATCAAAATGTCATCCAAGCACACAATCAGGAATTTATCCAGGTACTCTCGGAAGATGTCATGCATAAAGGACTGAAACACTGATGGAGCATTGGCAAGTCCGAATGGCATTACTAGATACTCAAAATGGCCCTCGGGCGTATTAAATGCAGTTTTCCATTCATCGCCTCGCTTAATACGCACAAGATTATACGCACCACGAAGATCTATCTTGGTGAACCAACTAGCCCCCTTAATCCGAGCAAACAAATCAGATAGCAGCGGCAAGGGGTACTGAAATTTAACCGTGATCTTATTAAGAAGGCGGTAATCTATACAAGGTCTCAGCGAACCATCCTTCTTGGCTACAAAAAAGAACCCTGCTCCTAATGGCGACGATGACGGGCGAATATGCCCCTTCTCCAAGGACTCCTTCACATAACTCCGCATAGCGGCGTGCTCAGGCACAGATAAATTAAACAGTCGACCTTTTGGAAATTTACTACCAGGAATCAAATCGATAGCACAATCACAATCCCTATGCGGAGGTTGGGTATCGGACTTGGGCTCATCAAATACATCCCGGTAATCAGACAAGAACTCTGGAACCTCAGAAGGGGTGGATGACGAAATAGTCAGAAATGGGACATCACCATGTACCCCCTGACAACCCCAGCTGGACACAGACATGGATTTCCAATCTAATACTGGATTATGGACTTGTAGCCATGGCAACCCCAACACGACCACATCATGCAGATTATGCAACACCAGAAAGCGAATAACCTCCTGATGTGCAGGAGCCATGCACATGGTCAGCTGGGTCCAGTACTGAGGCTTATTCTTGGCCAAAGGCGTAGCATCAATTCCTCTCAATGGAATAGGACACTTCAAGGGCTCCAAGAAAAACCCACAACGCCTAGCATACTCCAAGTCCATCAAATTCAGGGCAGCGCCTGAATCCACAAATGCCATGACAGAATACGATGACAAAGAGCAGATCAAGGTAATGGACAGAAGAAATTTTGACTGTACCGTACCAATGGTGGCAGACCTAGCGAACCGCTTAGTGCGTTTAGGACAATCAGAGATAGCATGAGTGGAATCACCACAGTAGAAACACAGCCCATTCAAACGTCTGTGTTCTTGCCGTTCAACTCTGGACAAAGTCCTATCGCACTGCATAGGCTCAGGTTTAAGCTCAGGTAATACCGCCAAATGGTGCACAGATTTACGCTCACGCAAGCGTCGACCGATCTGAATGGCCAAAGACATAGACTCATTCAGACCAGCAGGCATAGGAAATCCCACCATGACATCTTTAAGGGCTTCAGAGAGACCCTTTCTGAAAATAGCTGCGAGCGCACCTTCATTCCATTGAGTGAGTACGGACCACTTTCTAAATTTCTGACAATATACCTCTATCTCATCCTGACCCTGACACAGAGCCAGCAAATTTTTCTCTGCCTGATCCACTGAATTAGGTTCATCGTACAACAATCCGAGAGCCAGGAAAAATGCATCGATATTACTTAATGCAGGATCTCCTGACGCAAGAGAAAATGCCCAGTCCTGAGGGTCGCCACGTAAAAAAGAAATAATGATCCTAACTTGTTGAACTGGGTCACCAGAGGAGCGAGGTTTCAAAGCTAGAAATAGTTTACAATTATTTTTGAAACTCAGAAATTTAGTTCTATCTCCAAAAAACAAATCAGGAATAGGAATTCTCGGTTCTAACATAGAATTCTGAACCACAAAGTCTTGAATATTTTGTACTCTTGCCGTGAGCTGATCCACACATGAAGACAGACCTTTAATGTCCATCGCTACACCTGTGTCCTGAACCACCCAAATGTCTAGGGGAAAAAAAAGGCAAAACACAGTGCAGAGAAAAAAAAATGGTCTCAGAACTTATTTTTTCCCTCTATTGAGAATCATTAGTACTTTGGGCCTCCAGTACTGTTATGATGAGGTAATTCAGTACCACAATGGACATAGAGGTCAGAGCACATACAGTGACCTGACAATAACTCAAAAACATAGAACGAGCTCTGAGACGTGGAAACTCTGCTGACCGCAATCACTAATCCTCTCCAACCACATTAGAGGCAGCCGTGGATTGCGCCTAACGCTCCCTATGCAACTCGGCACGGCCTGAGAAACTAGCTAGCCTGAAGATAGAAAATAAGCCTACCTTGCCTCAGAGAAATACCCCAAAGGAAAAGGCAGCCCCCACACATAATGACTGTGAGTTAAGATGAAAAGACAAACGTAGAGATGAAATAGATTTAGCAAAGTGAGGCCCGACTTTCTGAACAGAGCGAGGATAGGAAAGGTAACTTTGCGGTCAACACAAAATCCTACAAAAACCACGCAAAGGGGGCAAAAAGACCGTCCGTACCGAACTAACGGCACGGAGGTACACCCTCTGCGTCCCAGAGCTTCCAGCAAGCAGGAAAAAACAAATAGACAAGCTGGACAGAAAAAAACAGCAAACAAAATAGCAAAGCAGAACTTAGCTATGCAGAGCAGCAGGCCACAGGAACGATCCAGGAGGAAACAGGTCCAATACTAGAACATTGACTGGAGGCCAGGATCAAAGCACTAGGTGGAGTTAAATAGAGCAGCACCTAACGACTTCACCACATCACCTGAGGAAGGAAACTCAGAAGCCGCAGTACCACTTTCCTCCACCAACGGAAGCTCACAGAGAGAATCAGCCGAAGTTCCACTTGTGACCACAGGAGGGAGCTCTGCCAGAGAATTCACAACAGTGGGGGGCTGCCTTTTCCTTTGGGGAATTCCTCTGAGGCAAGGTAGGCTTATTTTTCTATCTTCAGGACTAGCTAGTTTCTCAGGCTGTGCCGAGTTGCATAGGGAGCGTTAGGCGCAATCCTCGGCTACCTCTAGTGTGGTTTGATAGGTTTAGGGATTGCGGTCAGCAGAGTTTCCACGTCTCAGAGCTCGTCCTATGTTTTGTGGTTTTTGTCAGGTCACTTGTGTGCTCTGAACTTCAAGGTCCATTGTGGTTCTGAATTACCTATTCATAACACTCCTTTGTGTGTGAGCAGCAGATAATAACGTGACCACACTGTGATCGGTGAGGTGGGTCACCCTATATGAATCCACCTATAGAGTAACCCATTAATCTGTGGTGCAAGTGCAATACAGGAATTATTTTCATCCACGTCTTGGTTCACATTTATGTTCAGCTTGGGTTAAAATTCCAAATTAAAAAAAAAAGGTCAAAATTGAAGAGTGTGGACACACAAACACTGGATGAACATCCCATAGTCAATGAGATCGGGTGGGCTCAACCAGTGCCCATGATGAGACATGGCTGCCACATCTTGTGTTCCTGGAATGGGTTAGCCCATCTGGGACTTCTTGGCATTTAAACAGGATAAACTGTTACTCTGCTGGGCTCTGCTACACCACTAAAAGGGAAATGCCTGGAATACCCAGCTCTGCTGTCTGCTGGGCTCTGCTACATCACAAATGAGTCTCCTGACATACCCAGCCCTGATGTGCTGCTTGGCTCTACTACATCACAACTGAGTCTCCTAACATACCCAGCTTTGCTGTTTGGCTCTGCTACATTACAACTGAGTCTCCTGCCATGCCATACCCAGCTTAGCTTTATGTTTGGCTCTGCTATATCACAACTGAGCCTCCTGGCGTATCCAGTGCTGCTGGGCCCTGCTACATCTCAACTGAGCCTCCTGACATACCCAACTGTCACAGATCAGAGGTGACCTTTGGCCAGCACACAGCTATCACATTTGCAGGGGGGCTTATCTTAGTTATCCCTCCACTGCTACAATGTGATGAAAACACACACAAGGCTATTGACCTATCAATTTACAGCAGGGGCTTATTTTAGTTATCCCACTGCTGCTACAATATCACGAACTGCAGAGATTTATGTATATCCCGCTTTCCAGTTCCGCTTCGGAACTTGCAGCTCTCCGGCACCCCCCTTACCCTCAGGTCAGTCAGGGAACTACACCTGGGATAATTAGTCGCCGGATGGGCCGCTTCACTGTGGACTGGCTAGCAGTCACACTGCAGCGAGGGAATTATAAATGCTCAGGCCGTAGCCAGACAGTAGCTTATAAAACCCCATTCCATCGCTGCCAGCTGCACCCACCTAGCCCAGAACACACTTCGCTGCCACCAGCTCAGATTTCTCACAAAGAGAGGTTCAGGGCCAACCCAAATTAGTAGCATAATTACTTCAGGCACATGAAAATTCGCACAGAGCATGGAGAAGACAAAACTAGTAATTTCATATTTTACTCCGAAAAGGTAGTGTCACAGGGCTACCGCGACAGAGAGGTTCCAGAGCACCGCAGCGCTCTGGGCCTCATTCACACACGATGAACAGAAGCTCTTCTCCTCAATTCTGGTACTTGGTTATCAGGGCCTGCTTGATGGCCTCATAATCACTATCTTGATTTTGAGGGAGAGCAGCTAGTTGGGACACACAGTTCCGGAGAAATCCGTACTTTTTTACTTGTTGGAATTAGAGGCTCGCTTACAGTGGCTGATAGATCCACAGATGGAGATTCGCAAAGTGGACTTATTATTTTTCTAGCCAAAATCGTTGGCCCAATATCTTACTATAACAGAACAAAGGACTTCCTGTCTTTAGAGAAATTCTATCCCAGTTCTAGCTGATTCTAAATGGGAGGAGGGATGAGTAAGTTGCCCAGATCCTGGAATTTACAGACAGAGCAATAAAACCTCTTCTACACACACACATTCCAGAAAGCAAAACACAGAGCGAAGGGGGGTCAACGCCCACCCTATATGTGCTGGCAAGAGAAACTAAAACTTATATTATAAAAACTTATATTCTACATTATCCTCACACCTCCCCCTTCTGGTGTGCGCTATGGAGGCAGGACCGCTCCGTGCTTCTCCATGCGCACCTCAACAGGTTCACCCCGGCGGGACAGTCCATCTGCATTGCCATGCTCCCTGCCCGTTTATTTTCAGATGCATGGGCTGGCATTTATGTAGTTACATCATATTGCATTTTTTGTACTGGGTACACATATTGTTAGTTATCCTGCAGTTTTGTGTATGGACATGGTGCTTTTTTGCTGTTTTTAATTATGTTTTATTTTGTGTGTTGCACCAATAAAAATCTTGTTTTTTCATACATGTTTTAGTATTATGTTCTTTATAATATCTTTTATACTTTGTAACCACTGCCTACCTTTTTATGGAGTAAAATATATAATTTACTAGCTTGTCCCTCCCTGCTCTATAAATAAACTGTCGTTTCCTCTGAAGTGCATTACGCTACTGATTTGGGTTGGCTCCGGACCCATTAATCCTTCTGAAATCGGAGCTGGTGGCAGCATACTTTATTCTGTATGATTGGGAATCTGTGTAGCGACGGCGGCGTTCATAATTATTGTTCCTGCCTGTGTGGGAGTAGTTATATCGCCCTCGCTGCAGCGTGCCCAATAGCCAGTACATAGCAGGCAGCCTTTCTGGGGACTAATTACCCTAGGTGCAGTACCTAATCTGACCTGAGGGTGAAGGGGGCGCCAAAGAGCTGCAAGTTCCAAATCGGAACTGGGAAGTGGGATATAGATAAATCCCCTTCAGAAGGAACCAGTGGCAACCAAACCACCCCGGTTCGTGACAAATTGGTGTCAGTAGTGGGGACGATAAAGATATCCTCCCCAGGATCCCTGACATATGGTTGGGATCCATGACATATTATTGGCAGCACGGTGTGAACTGTGACATATTGGTGGCAGAGTGGTGGGATAATAGAGCATTAGTGATCTGGTTTGAGCAATCATTCCTCTCTCTAAAAACTTGCACGGTTCTGGAGAGGACTCTGCGCAAATAAGTTTTGAGAGCAAGCTCAGTGTTTACTAGTCCTGAGATGATAACGTGTGTACTTGCGATTACCCCTACCCTTCTCTTCGTTTTTCTATCCTATCTTTTATTTGGCAATGATGGCCGCAAAAGGAGAAGCCTGGTACACCCAGCAGAAGAAAGACACTCTTGTTGGAGTATGCACGTACCATGGCCTGGACCCCCATGGCAAAATCAAGGCTCAAATGGTCACGGAACTGGTGCAATTTGAAGCACACCAGGCCCGGTCTCAGAGCCCAGTGGCCGCAGACACCATCACAAGCGAAAATGGTGCTGCAGCAGAGGTCCAACCACTGAATGTCGGCCCTACTTGCAAGCAGGGCGCATTGGACCCCCACCTGCTGGCGGCCTTGGAACAACTCCCTGCTGATGACCGTGATGGACGTCTGCTGTTGTGAATTCCACTCTTGGGCTCCCTCCGGTGGTTGTAAGTGGCACTTTTGTGAGTTCTGCTCTTGGGCTCCCTCTTGTGGTTTCTAGTGGTTTGGCTGCTCCTTGGAGTTAGCTGTCATCAGCTGCCTCCACTTATCGTCTCTTCTGCTCGGCTATTTAAGTCTGGCTCTATCTTCAGCCAGTGCCACTTGTAAATGGTTCCTGGTTGGATTCACATCTCTTTGGAGTTCCCTGTTATCCTGACCAGTTCAGCTAAGCTAAGTTTTTGCTTGCCCTTTTCTGTCCATAGGTTGTGGACTTATCCATTCTGTGCTTTCTATGTTTGTCCAGCTTATCAGTGTGAATTAATTCTGTCTTGCTGGAAGCTCTGGGAGGCAGATTTGCCCTCCACACCTTTAGTCAGGTGTGGAGATTTTTTTGTAAACTCTGCGTGGATTTTTGTAGTCTTTTATACTGACCGCACAGTATTCCATCCTGTCCTATCTATTTAGACTGGCCTCCTGTGCTCATCCTGGTTTCATTCTGTGTATGTCTTTTCCCTCTCCACTCACAGTCATTATTTGTGGGGGGCTAATCTATCCTTTGGGGATTTTCTCTGAGGCAAGATAGCTTTCCTGCTTCTATCTTTAGGGGTAGTTAGCTCTTAGGCTGTGACGAGATGCCTAGGGAGAGTTAGGAGCATTCCACGGCTACTTCTAGTGTTGTGTTGAGCTTAGGGACTGCGGTCAGTACAGTTACCACTTCCTTCAGAGCTCGTTCCATGTTGCTCCTAGACCACCGTATCATAACAGTCTGCATCTGAACCAGCAATACCACGAGAGCCGAGCTGAGGCGGAGAGAGCCGAGCGGCAAGCGGAGCGGGAGCACCGGCTGGAGCTAGCCCGACTCCATGTGTAGAGGTCGTCCCAGTGGCGAGCCGAACACGTTCAGACCCCTAAACCCCAGCCAGAGCACTTTCCTGTGATGGAAAAGGACGGGGATTTGGTCACTTTCCAGCGGGCCTTTGAGAAAGCCTGCAGACATTACCAGCTGCCTGGGAACGAATGGGCCCAATACCTGACCCCAGGGCTAAGAGGCAAAGCTCTGGAGGCATTTGCTGCTCTCTCCCAAGAACAGGTTGGTGACTATGAGGCCATCAAGCAGGCGCTGATAACCAAGTACCAGCTTACACCTGAGGTTTACCGTAGAAAGTTCCAGATCTCGAACGTGGCACACACAACAGTTACAGCGATGTAGCGCATAGACTCGGGACCCACTTTGATTAGTGGATCCAAGGACTGTCAGTGACCACCTTAGCATAGTTGCGGGAACTGATGATCAACGACCAGTTCTTATTTCTTTGTCTAGCTGAGGTGCGACAGTTCGTGATGGACAGAGAGCCCAAAGACATGACTAAAGCAGCGCAGATTGCCGATGCCTATGAGGCCAACCGTAAATCGGAAGTGCGGAAGCCAGTCACCACCAGCTGAAGAGGGGGTAAGCCTGCAACCAACGCCAGTACCCCTGCCAGCCAATACAACAGAGGCCCTGTCCTTGTTGCCAACAGCATCAGACCTACCACCGACCCTCGCCAGTGTTTTTCCTACAAGCGGACTGGTCACATCAGCACCCAGTGTCCAGAGAAGCAGAGGAACCCCCCCCCAGGGCCTAATGCAGCAGTTCTTTTGGTGGGTGGGGCGGTTGGGAGGGTGTGTGACAACGTGGAGCACGTCACTCTGGGGGGCCATGCCGCTACAGGCCTCAAGGACACCGCTGAACGAACCCTCATCCGACCCGAACTGGCAGCCCCTGAAGAGATCATTCCGGGGAAAACCCTGACTGTCACCGGGATCGGGGGCATCAGCTGTTCCTTGCCAATGGCCCGGGTGTATATAGATTGGGGTGATGGGAGCAGGGTGAAGGAAGTGGGGCTGTCTGATAACTTTCCCACTGATGTTTTATTGGGGACTGATTTCGGTAGGATGGTTGCATATTATGTCCCTGACTCTCCTCCCCGATCGAATGCTGATGATAGCGATGGGAAATTGCATGTGTCACCTGACAATGCTTTACCGGTTAATGATGTACTTGATGATTTTTCTGAAAATGCCGAGGGTAATACTGATAATGCAGATGAGGGAAATATGCATGTTTTACCTGATAACCATTTGTTTCCTAGGATGTGTTCACAGGTGCAGGAGTGCTCAGCCACGTCGCTCTGCAGGGTGGGATGGCTGAGGAACCCCTAACAGGAGCAAGCGATGGTGCTCAGGGAAATGGGGAGATGCATGGGAGCCGTGAGGAAGGTGATGTCGTGCAACTGATCAGTGCCACAGAGGAAGGTAACTGCCCCATGAGTAGCACTGCTCCTGAAATGTTGGGGGTGAATGGGGAGGTAGTATCCATAGCAGCAGCGGCTGATAGGTCTGTGGAAATTCCCGGGGAGACAGCCTACGTAGTTGCTGTCACTCGCAGCCAGAATGCCCAGAACGCAGTTAACGATCTGCCTTCTGGACCCTCCTCAGTCACAGGCGTGACTGAACCAGAGATGGACTCAGAGCAGGTCCCAGAGGGTTCCCGTGGGGAAGGGACCCTGACGTCGCTTCTGGCTGCCCCTAGCCAGGAGTTCCAGGCCGCTCTGCACTCAGATGCAAGCCTGGAGAATTTGAGACACCTTGCCGAGACGCCCATCTCCGTGACTGATAAGGAGAGGGTGTTCTGGGAATAAGGGAGGTTGTACCAGGAGACAGTAGCCAGAAAATCGCAAAAGGAATGGTTGAGGGAAAGACAGCTGGTCGTCCCGGACAAATTCAGGGGTGAGTTGTTGCGGATTGCCCATGAGATCCTGCTCGCTGGACACTTGGTGATCAGCAAAACTAGGGCCTGGCTGTCTCAACACTTCTATTGGCCCAAGATGGGGACAGATGTGACAAACTACTGACGCTCCTGTATCACCTGTCAAAGAGTAGGGAAGGCGGGGCCTGCTCTTAAGGCTCCCCTGATCATTTTGCCAGTGATAGAGGAGCCTTTCCAGAGGATCGCGGTGGACATTGTGGGCCTGCTGGCCGTCCCCAGCAGCTCTGGAAAGCAATAAATCCTTACTGTGGTAGACTACGCTACCTGGTACCCAGAGGCAGTGGCTCTGTCCTCAACTAGGGCAGATCAGGTGGCGGATGCACTGTTGGCTATCTTTTCACGGGTAGGATTTCCCAGGGAGATGCTTACCGATCAAGGAACTCAATTCATGTCTCGCCGAATGGAGGCTCTCTGTAAGAGAATGAAGGTTAAGCATCTGGTATCGAGTGCATATCACCCACAGACCAATGGATTGTGTGAGCGTTTCAATGGTACCCTCAAACAGATGCTACGCATGCTGGTTGAGACCCAAGGATGTGACTGGGAGAGGTACTTCCCACACATCTGCTATTTGCTTACCGAGAGGTTCTGCAGGCCTCGACGGGGTTCTCCCCCTTCAAGCTCCTGGATGGCAGGCAAGTTGGGGGACCCCTTGGGTTGGTAAGGCAATCCTGGGAAGAGGAGCCGAACCCTTCTGAAATGTCTATAGTATAGTACCGTATTTTCCGCTTTGTAAGACGCACTTTATTTCCCCCAAATTTTGGGGGGAAATGTGGGTGCGTCTAACAAAGCAGATATACCGCTTACCATTACAGGCTGGGATGAGGAGGTGTCCGCCGCCGCTACTGCCCGCCGCCGCTGTCGTCCGCTGCCGCTGCCGGGGTTGTCCGCTGCTGCCCTGGGTTATGCTGGAGGCTCCGGTGCTGCGGGGGGCTCTGGTGACATTTTGTGAAAGACCAGAGCCCCCCGGCAGTTCGTCCTTGCGTTCCAGTATGACTAATTCCGGGAAAATGGACGCCGGAATCTCGGGAGATGAGATTTCAGCGCTGAGATCTCATCTCTCGAGACTCTGGCGGCCATTTTCCCGGAGTCAGTCATATAGGAACGCATGGACGAACTGCTGGGGGCTCTGGCCTTTCACAAAATGTCGCCAGAGCCCCCCGCAGCACCGGAGACAGCCCTGCAGCATCGGAGACAGCCCTGCAGCACAGGAGCCCCCTGCAGACCCCTCATCCCAGCTTGCAGCACAGAAGCCCCCCTGCAAACCCCTCATCCCCTCATCCCAGCCTGCAGCACAGGAGCCCCCCTGCAGCACAGGAGCCCCCTGCAGACCCCCTCATCCCAGCCTGCAGCAATGCTCCACTCCTGCCTCCAGCAACGACCCTGGGACCCTGATCCACCACAGCCACAACCCCTGGTAAGTAATAAGACGCATGGATTATAAGACGCCCCACCAATTTATTAAAAAAAGTTTTTTCCTATTTCTCTCCTCAAAATTTGGGGTGCGTCTTATAATCCGGAGCGTCTTACAAAGCGAAAAATACGGTATATCATGTGCCTCCGTGACAAAATGTAGACCTTAACACACTTGGTGCATGACAACTTGACGCAGGCTCAGGCTGATGAGAAACACTAGTACAACCAGAACGCCCGGGAGCCGACCTACCACGTGGATCAAAAGGTGTGGGTGCTGGTCCCCATACCAAAGGATAATCTTCAGGCAGCCTGGGAAGGCCCGTACGTCATCCACCAACAGATCAACCCAGTCACCTACGTGGTCATGCTTGACCACGCTCGGGGTAGGCGAAAGGCCTTTCACGTCAACATGATGAAGGCTCATCACGAACGTGAACCTTATGTCCTACCCGTTTGCAGCCTGCAGGACTGTACGAGTCCACGGTCATGCCCTTCGGCATGAAGAATGCCCCTGCCACTTTCCAGCGGATGGTCAATCACCTGCTTCAGGGACTGGAGAAGTACGCGCTCGCGTACTTGGATGACA
This sequence comes from Ranitomeya imitator, assembly GCF_032444005.1. Classification (NCBI taxonomy): domain Eukaryota; kingdom Metazoa; phylum Chordata; class Amphibia; order Anura; family Dendrobatidae; genus Ranitomeya; species Ranitomeya imitator. The sequence continues at coordinate 660,360,226 of NC_091282.1, forward strand.
TTGTCATCTTCAGTTCCTCCTGGGACCAACACCTGCAGCATCTTGAGGTGCTCAGGCGAATTCACTGAGCCGGCCTGACTATCAAGTCGGGAAAGTGCCAGATGAGCATGAGTGAGGTCCACTACCTGGGGCAACAGGGTAGGCAGGGGCTCCATAAAGCCAAAGCCTGGGAAAGTGGACGCGATCGTGTCCTGGCCCACCCCCAGGACCAAGAAACAGGTGATGTCCTTTCTGGGCACTGCAGGGTACTATAAGCGCTTCGTACAGCACTATAGTAGCCTGGCAAAACCCTTGACGGACCTCACCAGGAAGAAGCTACCCCACATAGTCGACTGGACCGGCAGCTGTGAGGGGGCCTTCCAGGCGTTGAAAACAGCCCTGTGGAACACTCCTGTGTTGAAAGCAGTCGACCGTTCTTGGTGCAGACTGACGCCAGCGAGTTTGGCTCTGGTGCTGTGCTCAGCCAGGTTGACTCGGGGAACCACGAGCACCCCGTGTTGTACCTGAGCCGAAAGCTTCTGCCGAGGGAAGTGGCCTATTCCACCATCGAGAAGGAGTGCCTGGCCATAGTCTGGGCCCTGCAATGGCTGCAGCCCTACCTGTATGAGCCCACCTTCACTGTGGTGTCGGACCACAGCCTTCTGCGCTGGCTACAAGCCATGTGTGGAACCAACGGAAGGTTGCTACACTGGAGCCTTGCCCTCCAGCAGTACGACTTTACCATCGAACATAAAATGGGCAGGGAGCATGGCAATGCAGATGGGTTGTCCTGCCAGGGAAGTGCTGAAGTGTGCATAGAGGAGTACCGAGAGGTTCTGCCTCCGTAGCGCAGTCCAAAAGGGGAGGTGTCACGATAATGTAAAAATTTCATAATGTGAGATTAGTTCTAGAAGGTACATGGCACAGACACACACTGCAACTTCGACCCCCCTTTCTCCCCCTCTGCATTCACTCATACAACAAACAAAGCCCTATGTCAGATACTATGTGCAACTTGATACCACTGTGTGAGCAGTTTTATGGCTTAGCTGCAAACTACTCATTCCCTCCTCCCATCTAATACCAGCCAAAACTGGTGTGGAAGCCCTGAGTTTCTTTGTTCTATTAAAGTTACATATAGCGGCACCGATTTGGCTAGACAGATAATAATTATTTATCCCTGATGGCCATCGGTAGATCTATCCCCCACTGAAAGCACGAGCAGCTAAATCCAACAAGAGCAAAGTGCAGATTTCTCAGTAAGTGGTTCAGGTAATTGCTCTGTATTTACACTTAAAAGAATGCCCCTGACGTGGGGAACATCATGAGCATGGTGTCGTACTTATGCGAGGTTCACACAGCAAGTTATGCATAAAAATAGTAACCATAGCTGTAAGTAAAGAGGAGGTTTCAGCTTCTAAGTGATGTCACCACAGGGGGAGTGCCAGGCTTTTGGGCTAAGAATATCTTAGTGAGACAGCATTCCAGCAGTGTCTTGTGTCTGATGTCCAGCTGCTCTCTATATATGTGCTATGCATTTAGATGTTTTTATCCCCCTAAGCAACAGGCCAGCCAAGATGATACCATGACATAACGATCTGTAAGTGTTCTATTCAATTTTAATCCTTTTTTTTATTTGTAATTGCAATGTACATATAAATTGTCTTCTTTATAATATCTGTTATACTTTGTAAACACTACCTACCTTTTTATGGAGTAAAATATATAATTTACTAGCTTGTCCCTCCCTGCTCTATAAATAAACTGTCGTTTCCTCTGAAGTGAATTACGCTACTGATTTGGGTTGGCTCCGCACCCGTTAATCCTTAGGAAATCGGAGCTGGTGGCAGCATACTTTGTTCTGTGTGATTGGGAATCTGTGTAGCAACGGCGGCGTTGATAATTATTGTTCCTGCCTGTGTGGGAGTAGTTATATCACCCTCGCTGAAGCATGCCCAATAGCCAGTACATAGCAGGCAGCCTTTCTGGCGACTAATTATCCTAGGTGCAGTACCTAATCTCACCTGAGGGTAAAGGGGGCGCCAGAGAGCTGCAAGTTCCAAAGTGGAGCTGGGAAGTAGAATGTAACTAAATCCCCTTTAGAAGGAACGGGGGCAACCAAACCACCCCGGTTCGTGACAAATTGGTGGGGATGATAAAGGGGATCCCTGACATATGGTTGGGATCAGTGACATATTGTTGGCAGCACTGTGAGAACCGTGACACCCGCGCCCCCCTCTCCCGTATGCACAGCTAGCAGTGTCCAGGTCACGCACCAGGACTGACACTTTGTCATGATAAATATCATCTGTATATGATTGTGGTTGTCAAACACCTTCTACGTGATCACAAGACCAATAAAATAATAGGCCACGCCCTCCACGGTCACATGACCGTCCAAACAGTAGGTCACGCCTACTCCGCAGCTATGACTTACGTTACACGGAATCCCCGATCTCCATAGCGACCGCACTAACCGGAAGTACGCCGCTCCTCACTGACAGCGGAATTCTTTTGCTAGTCACGAGGCGGCGCCCTTTCTATGATTGGAGCAGAGGACAGCTGGGCGGGGCCTGAGACCCGGAAGTGTGTCCGCGCTGTCATGGCGGCCTGTGTGCGGGACCCCTGCGGGCTGCTATGTGTGCTGCTTACCTACCTGAGCCTGGGGTACGCCGACTACGTCATCCTGCGACACGTCCTGCTGCACAGCTTCTCCGGCAGGTGCGGGGAGGATGGGGTGCTGGCTGTGGGATGATTATGGGATGTCTCACTTTGTTCCCTCTTTTTGCAGCGTTTGGTGTCCACTCCACGCTGTTGGTTTCAATCTGCTGGTGTCCATGCTGCTGGCCTGTCATAGCCGCGCTGTCTTCTGTGACCCCGGTGAGACTGCTGGGAGAAGTAGTCTGCCACGTTGCAACCTGACTATCCTCCTCTTAATCCACCCTGTTTTGTTCCCACAGGGACTGTTCCGTTACCAGAAACCGCCATTGACTTCTCGGACCTGCGTTCCAGCACTCCGCGCAAAAGTGACCGGGTAAATGTGCGCAGGAGCGTGATTTGTACCCATGGCGGTACCTAATGATAACTAACAAACATTCTCCACAGGGGGGTAATGAGGACTGGACCGTGTGCCACCGGTGTGAGACCTACCGCCCTCCGCGAGCCCACCACTGCCGCGTCTGCCACCGCTGTGTCCGCAGGATGGATCACCACTGCCCCTGGTGCGTAATAAGTGAGGTTACTCATCGAGTTGACCGTCGTATATATATTTTTTTTCTTTTTTTTTCTTTGTAGGATAAATAATTGTGTTGGAGAATTAAACCAAAAGTATTTCATCCAGTTCCTGTTTTACACCGGTAAGTACACAATTCGGTTTTATACGGGTAGGTGTCCAGTAGGGTGCTGCTCTCATGTTTGTGCTTCTCGCAGGTCTGACAAGCCTGTACTCTGTGGGCTTAGTTCTGGCCGTTTGGCTGTGGCCAACCAAGAAGGGAACATTGGGGGCTGCAGATCTGGCAGCTGCAGCTCATAGTCATGTACAGATGTAAGTACCCAGAGGTCGCATGTGACTGTGATGTCAGGACCCTGCAGCTCTCATGTACAGTCTCCTCTCCCCGCAGAGTCCACTGCATCCTCCTCCTGGTGGAGTCCATCCTCTTTGGGCTGTTCGTTACAGTCATCTTCTATGATCAGGTAATAATAATTTTTATTTATATAGCTCCAACATATTTCGCAGCACTTTACAATTAAGCGGGGACATGTACAAACAATACATTTGGTGCGAGTTAAGATCATTTAAACAGTGACATTAGGAGTGAGGTCCCTGCTCGCAAGCTTACAATCTACAGGAAAGTGTTTCATCAGTATTCGGTGATGGAGACGACGGACAGTCACCAGATACTGATGGGATTTACATTCCTCTTTTGTTCTTTCGTTTTGTATTTATTTTGTATTAATTAAATACTTACCCTTTTTGTTAAATGATTTTTACTCTGTTGTATTTTTCGTCACCTTCTTAAACTTTTTACCCAGTGCTGTAGATTCTCTGCTATCGGCCTAATCTGTGCGGTCCCTTTTATACTTCTTGCCTAATTTTTTTCTTTTTTTTTTCTTTAATATAGATTGTATCGATCATTACAGATGAGACGCCCATCGAGCAACTGAGGAAAAAACTCCTAAAGGAGGCAAATAAGGAAGTAGCCCACACCCGCAAGCCAAAGATGGCGCTACTGAGGGAGGTGTTTGGAAGAGGTAAGAGAAACCTATCCATCACTAGAGATCAGGGGTTGTAGATAAACTTGGCACACACGTGGTCAAATGAAAGTGAGATTTAATTGAAAGAGAGTACATACAATATTGACGTTTCGGTCTTAGGTTAGACCTTCATCAATGTACCTCTCTGAGAGTATTTCATAGACTGATGTACTAATAATAGATAAATCCCTCTGCTTGTGGTTGGTGCAGCTATAAATAGCCGGCTACACTGGGCGCCGGTGTTGTGCTGTGCTGGACGCGGCTTCCACCGCTCGTCCTGAGTGACACTGAGAATGCCTCCTATCCATCACTAGAGATCAGCGGTGACATCACTGAGAATGCCTCCTATCCATCACTAGAGATCAGCGGTGATATCACTGAGAATGCCTCCTATCCATCACTAGAGATCAGTGGTGACATCACTGAGAATGCCTCCTATCCATCACTAGAGATCAGCAGTGACATCACTGAGAATGCCTCCTATCCATCACTAGAGATCAGCAGTGACATCACTGAGAATGCCTCCTATCCATCACTAGAGATCAGCGGTGACATCACTGAGAATGCCGCCTATCCATCACTAGAGATCAGAGGTGACATCACTGAGAATGCCTCCTATCCATCACTAGAGATCAGCGGTGACATCACTGAGAATGCCTCCTATCCATCACTAGAAATCAGCAGTGACATCACTGAGAATACCTCCTATCCATCACTAGAGATCAGGGGTGACATCAGTGAGAATGCCTCCTATCCATCACTAGAGATCAGCGGTGACATCACTGCGAATGCCTCCTATCCATCACTAGAGATCAGCGGTGACATCACTGAGAATGCCTCCTATCCATCACTAGAGATCAGCGGTGACATCACTGAGAATGCCTCCTATCCATCACTAGAGATCAGCGGTGACATCACTGAGAATGCCGCCTATCCATCACTAGAGATCAGCGGTGACATCACTGAGAATGCCACCTATCCATCACTAGAGATCAGAGGTGACATCACTGAGAATGCCTCCTATCCATCACTAGAGATCAGCGGTGACATCACTGAGAATGCCTCCTATCCATCACTAGAGATCAGCAGTGACATCACTGAGAATGCCTCCTATCCATCACTAGAGATCAGCGGTGACATCACTGAGAATGCCGCCTATCCATCACTAGAGATCAGCGGTGACATCACTGAGAATGCCGCCTATCCATCACTAGAGATCAGCGGTGACATCACTGAGAATGCCTCCTATCCATCACTAGAGATCAGAGGTGACATCACTGAGAATGCCTCCTATCCATCACTAGAGATCAGCGGTGACATCACTGAGAATGCTGCCTATTCTGTCATTGTTTCTCTCTTTCCCCCTAGGTTATATGATCTGCTGGCTGTTCCCATGTAATACGCCCCCGTCCTCTGGTGGTCCGGCATACAGTTACCTCCCTGACTATGATGTGTAGGGGTCTTTGTCAGTATGGTAGGGTGGCGGTTGTGTCCAGGAGCCATCTCCAGGGATCGGATCTCAGCCTCTTGCTGTGGTTGCACTATGGATGTACTGTTACCAATGCACGTCTCATGGCTGTTCTGCTGCCCTCCGGTGGTCGGTGCTGCTGATGTGTCTCAGCCTCAGCCTGTTTTTTTTTTTTTTTTACTCCTGTGGTTTCTATTGCCCCGTTCGGACTTTTCTAACTTGCTGCTGTGGATGCTGGAGTGGGTTTTTCTATGTTTTTAAGTCTCGGAGAAATTCACCCGCCCATGCTCTGTATTTTATCATGTAGTAATTACACTCGCCAGAGGGGGTGCTCATCTGCACTGGATTTATTTTAAATGTATTTATTTATTGAACTTTTTTTTCCTGTTTGCCGAGTTCAGTGATTTCAGGTTGACTGAGATCCAACTTGTGTTTGTTTGAAGCTGCTGCTCTGTCCTCCATGCTTTTTACTGCAGCTGTACTTTTTCAGCATCATGGAGCCTGGATATCTTTTAGAAGGACAGAACCATTGTAAAATACAAGAAGATTACAGAAGCTTCCCACTGAGGGGGAGGAACCTGGCCATCAGCTTTTCTTCCGATTATGTACCATACCATGATGCTGTCCATAATCTGAAGTGTTAATAATCAGAGTATTGTGTGCTATAAGCCACCAATCTGTATTTCTGGAAGTGAAGTCCTCTGCCCCTTTAATGCTCACCCTAATTACTATTTGTAAGGGGGCTATACTATAACCACTTGGTCCAGCCCATAGCATGGCTGAATCATGTCCCATTCACTGCCGGAGCTGCTGCATGTCGCACTACTATACCTCTCGTCTCTCTGCTGCCCTCTACAGGTTTGTGGTTGTCCTACATTACTATTCTTGCAGTTTTATGAGTGTCCAGCAGATGGCGATTCTGCTGCATTTATCCTACTGCGGTTTGTTTCAGAGAAGCCACGTATCCGTCTGCTGCAGGCCAGCAGTGCACTACAACTCCCATCGTCCTCTTGAGATTCAGGTCGGCCATTGCATCTGAGCACTGTTGGTAATTGCACCATATAGCAGAGCTATATATTCCTTATGTTACTGACCAAAATCCCCTCTTTGTCCTCGTCTCTGCTCGTTGTAAGATATATTTATTGCTGTGGTCTCTTTTTACATTGAGAATATCTCTGTCTGGGATTTTGGGGGGATATTAATAAATCCAATCGTCATCTCTGTTTTATGCTTCATGTTTTAGGCCTGGATCTAATAGGCCAGAACCAGCGCTAGTGTGCGTGTTTATAAAGGCAGCAGCGAGATACAGGGTGTAGTGGGGACACTGAAAATCACGGCAGGCTGGTAACAAGGAAAAGTAGGCGGCATTACCTGACCGGGAACATTCAGAACCTGAGGAAGTGATTGATGTGCGGACAGAACCTGGCCCTGCTGTAGCCTCACATAATCCCATACATCCATAGTAGCAGCTGGGCAGACTGTCATGTCTGCTCTCCGTCATTGCCGCTGGTACGAGGTGTTAACAAACATTTGGGAAAGTAAGTATTTCATTAACTGCCTATTTTGCAAGTTTTCCCACCTACAAAGAACGGAGAGGTGTGTAATTTTTATTGTAGGTACACTTCACCTGTGAGAGACAAAATCTAAAAATAAAAAACAGAAAATCACATTGTGTTATTTTTACTTTGCATTTTATTGCATGAAATAAGTATTTGATACAGTAGAAAAACAAAACTTAATATTTGGTCCTGAAGCCTTTGTTTGCTATTACAGAGGTCAGACATTTCCTGTAGTTCTTGACCAAGTTTGCACACACTGCAGCAAGGATTTTGGCACACTGCTCCATACAGATCTTCTCCAGATCTTTCAGGGTTCGGGGCTGTCACTGGGCAACATTGAGTTTCAGCTTCCGCCAAAGATGTTCTGTTGGGTTCAGGTCTGGAGACTGGCTAGGCCCCTCCAGTTGCTTCATATGGAGACACTCCTTAGTTGCCCTGCCTGTGGGTTTCGGGTTATTGTCATGCTGGAAGACCCAGCCACGACCCATCTTCAGTGCTAAGGGAAGGAGATTGTTTGCCAAAATCTCACAATACATGACCCCATCCATCCTCCCTTCAATACGGTGCTGTCGTCCTGTCCCCTTTGCAGAAAAGCACCACCAAACTATGATGTTTCCCCGCCATACTTCACGGTTGGGACAGTGTTCTTGGGGTTGTATTTGTCTTTCTTCTTCCTCCAAACACGGCGAGTGAAGTTGATACCTAAACGTTCTACTTTGGTCCTATCTGACCACATGACCTTCTCCCATGTGTCCTCTGGATCATCCAGATGGTCATTGGTGAATTTTAAACAGGCCTGGACATGTGCTGGCGTGAGTAGGGAGACCTTGTGGGCCCTGCAGGATTTTAATCCATGACTGCATAGTATGTTTCTAACGCTAATGCTTGAGACTGTGGTCCCAGCATTCTTCAGGTCATTGACCAGGTCTTCCTGTGTAGTTCTGGGCTGATTTCTGACCTTTCTCAGAATCATCCTTACCCCTCGAGGCGAGATCTTGCATCGAGCCCCAGACTGAGGAAGATTGACAGGCATCTTGTCACAGTTGAATTGTACCTTCGGTAAAAATTACAGTACTCTCCATTATTTGTGCGTGGGGAAACTTACAAAATCGTCAATGTATAAAAAAAACTTATTTTCCCCACTGTATGTGGGGAATGCCAACAGATGCTTGTGCTTTAGGCATGCCGGCCCTTTTAGGCTGTTTTCCGGTACAGTATCATTCTTGTTTTAGTTTTTCACTCATCCATATAGGAATGCTCATCGCGGAAGCTGCACTTTGTACATGATCTCTCATTATCTACAAAATACCTATTTCAGTGCCCTATGTGTGGTCCAATAGTGCAGGCTGCTCGGCTTGACCACCTGCCACGACTGCTTATACGTAATTGAAAGAGCCTGTGTGCTTACCCTATAGTGTATTGTTCATGGCCCTCCTGGACCTGACCGTTCTTCGTGGCCCTCCTCGACCTGACCATTATACATGGCCCTCCTTGCCCTTTCCATGGCCCTCCTCACCCTGACCGTTCTCTGCAGGCCACCCCGCCCTGACCATGTTTCATGGCACTCCTCACCTTGACCGTTCTCTGCAGGCCACCATGCCATGACCATTCCACATGGCCCTCCTCACCCTGACCGTTCTCTGCAGGCCAACCGCCATGACCATTCCACATGGGCCTCCTCACCCTGACCGTTCTCTGCAGGCCACCCTGTCATGACCATTCCACATGGGCCTCCTCACCCTGACCGTTCTCTGCAGGCTACTCTGCCCTGACCATGTTTCATGGCCCTCCTCACCTTGACCGATCTCTGCAGGCGACCCAGCCCTTATCATGTTTCATGGGCCTCCTCACCCTGACCATTCTCCATGGCCCTCCTCACCCTGACCATTCTCTGCAGGCCACCCCGCCCTGACCATGTTTCATGGCACTCCTCACCTTGACCGTTCTCTGCAGGCCACCATGCCATGACCATTCCACATGGCCCTCCTCACCCTGACCGTTCTCTGCAGGCCTCCCTGTCATGACCGTTCCACATGGCCCTCCTCACCCTGACTGTTCTCTGCAGGCTACTCCGCCCTGACCATGTTTCATGGTCCTCCTCACCTTCGCCGTTCTCTGCAGGCCTCCCGCCATGACCATTCCACATGGCCCTCCTCACCCTGACCGTTCTCTGCAGGCCTCCCTGTCATGACCATTCCACATGGCCCTCCTCACCCTGACCGTTCTCTGCAGGCCACCCTGCCATGATCATTTCACATGGGCCTCCTCACCCTGACCGTTCTCTGCAGGCCTCCCTGTCATGACCATTCCACATGGCCCTCCTCACCCTGACCGTTCTCTGCAGGCCTCCCGCCATGACCATTCCACATGGGCCTCCTCACCCTGACCGTTCTCTGCAGGCCACCCTGCCATGATCATTTCACATGGCCCTCCTCACCCTGACCGTTCTCTGCAGGCCCCCCGCCATGACCATTCCACATGGGCCTCCTCACCCTGACCGTTCTCTGCAGGCCACCCTACCATGATCATTCCACATGGGCCTCCTCACCCTGACCGTTCTCTGCAGGCCACCCTGCCATGAGCATTCCACATGGGCCTCCTCAACCTGACCGTTCTCTGCAGGCCACCCTGCCATGATCATTCCACATGGGCCTCCTCAACCTGACCGTTCTCTGCAGGCCACCCTGCCATGACCATTCCACATGGGCCTCCTCACCCTGACTGTTCTCTGCAGGCCACCTTGCCATGACCATTCCACATGGGCCTCCCCACCCTGACCGTTCTCCATGGTCCTCCTCACCCTGACTGTTCTCTGCAGGCAGCCCCGTTCTTACCGTTCTCTAGAGGCCGGCATATTATTTTAATCATTATCTGCAGGACGCTCATACAACTCCTGATACTTCTCGTCTCATACTGGACATACGGTATACAGGATATTAGTGGCTGCACTCAGTGTCAGGCCAGATTAAGCCCACATTCTCACTATCACTCGCACACTATCTCACACACTTTCATACTCGCACTTTCTACTCGCACACTTTCTCAAACACACTCTCACACACTCTCTCCACACAATACATTACACCGGGCACAATAAAGTGCGTCTTGTTCTTATTTTATATAAATAGATATTAAATAATTTTGTGCATTTTAACAATACAAATAAAAATTACATATAAAACCATCATCGCTAATAATCATGACATGAGGGTCTGATCCTTCCGAGATCTGAGACTGCCATCTCTTGGATCTAAGGCTGTAGACTGCACAGTCTGGGTGCGGGTACCTGCCATCCTTGGGTTGTGTCTGATTACTGTATGTGCTGCACTGCAGTAGTGCCCTATGCATTAGTGATGTCCTGCTCTATGGTGGAGGTTGCTTTTTGGTATTCTTTTGAGTATTTTTATGGTTTGGGTCAAAGTTTGTGTTATTTTCTAGATCTGCCTTTTCCATGTGCTACCATACATGGTGGCACCACATTGTCTCAGTGTGCCGTTTTGTGTGGTCACATGACACCAGCCACACCACCATTGAAGTGTGATCATCCCGAATTAATTATAACCAGTGTCTGGCTGGTGGATCTGTCTCTAGTTTACAGTGCAAAGCATTGTGGGTCCCTAAGACATGTGGTACAGCATCTGCTATGCAGAAACCTCAAGGAGATGGTGATGGTGGGTTCTGTCTTGTCATGAGTCCTAGGGATCATCTTTATAGTCCTAATTGTAGTAATATCACATCTGCTAGTGGGTCGGGCGGTATGACTCTTCTGATGGAACCATATGGACAATGTTTAGGCTTAAGTAGGGATGTGGTAAGAAGTGGGATCGTGTGTATTCCTATTGGTGTGGCTGTCCCATATGTTCCAATGTGTCCTACATCTGTCTAGTTTATGATTTATAATTTAAAGTTGGATTTCGAGAGCTGTTAGTTGAAGTTACTTGTACCGTAAAAGGCTGATACAAAAGAATAAATACATAAATAGACTAGAATATGTGCGCGCAGAGGGCCGGATTGTACCAAGAGCCTATAAAACTGGTGGCAGAGTCTCCAGCTGTAGGGAGCATTGGGCCGTTGGTGACACCCATTTTATAGACCTTTGGCCAAGTTGCGAATCCTTATGTTAATTCAGAACTTTCTAGCTACATACTCTGGTAATGTTAGCACCATTACAAGACTTTGTATACCCCAAGGAACAGGACTGACCTGTATCCAACTCTAGTCTTGACTAAGGCTACTTTCACACTAGTGTTGTTTGCTGTACGTCGCAATGCGTCGTTTTGGAGAAAAAACGCATCCTGCAAAGTTGCCCGCAGGATGCGTTTTTTCTCCATAGACTTTCATTAGCGACGCATTGCGATGTATTGCCACACGTCGCATCCGTCGTATGACGGATGCGTCGTGTTTTGGCGCACTGTCGGCACAAAAAAAAAGGTTCCATGTAACTTTTTTTGTGCGTCGAGTCCGCCATTTCCGACTGCGCATGTGCAGCCGGAACTCTGCCCCCTCCTCCCCGGACCTTACAATGGGGCAGCGGATGCGTTGTAAAACTGCATCCGCTGACCCCGTTCTTTTTTTTTTCGCAGTTTGCGTCGGTACGTCGGGCTGACGTATGGTGACGGCCCTGTACCGACGCCAGTGTGAAAGTAGCCTAAGTTAAGGTCTGCTGGGATTGTGTGATGGAAGCCCTCTATAGCACCTCTGAAATCTCAGACCTGAAGAGACAAGCTAAAATCTAATGGACGTTGTATAGTAGAAGCACCGTGGGCGAGACCCCCATATTTTATGGTAAGACCTTTACAATAGCAAAGCTCCCAATTCTATCAAATCGCCCAATGAGAAGGTCTGTTTCTTCCACCCTCAGAAATATCCACCTTCACTGACCCCTCACCATTAGGCTGCCGTTAAACTAGCAGTATTTGGTCAGTGTTTTACACCAGTATTTGTAAGCCAAAACCAGGAGTGGAACAATTAGAGGAAAAGTATAATAGAAACATATGCCCCACTTCTGCATTTATCACCCACTCCTGGTTTTGGTTTCCAAATACTGATGTAAAATACTGACCAAATACTGCTAGTCTGACAGCAGCCTTACTCTATGACTATGCATATTCCAGGTTCCTCATATTAACCCTTTCAATTGATCTTCCATTATTCCTTAACCCCATGCCCTGCTCTTGGGGATAGCTACTAGCGCTGTCTGGGCTTTCCTTTAATGTTTTGGTATCAACTTATTTATCCTATATATTTAATTTCATATTAAATAATTTCGGGTATCCAGACCCTACTTATCAGTTCTTGATGAGGAATTAACTCCTCAGAAACAGATATCGAAGAGTTCATTGATAAGTCCTTTGACTTCCTCGACGATTGGGTGGTTCCCCTTTCTTTTTTGGCCTTCAGAGTTCATAAGGATGTAAATAAGCATCCAGACCAAAGTTAAAGGCCAAAAGGAAGACCTTTTTGCGAGAAACCACCAGAAGTGGACCAGCCATCATCACTGACTTATTGTTTATATACAAGAGTTTTGAGATTTCCATTGTGATGCGTCCATACCGCTTATCACCCATTATTACAAGTCTCTGGATGATTATGTGCTCTGTGAGCCAATACGGCAGTTGTTGAAATGACCATTTCATGGACCAGTTGCCTTAAATTTGGACCCGGATACTTAAACAAGGTTCTTGTATCCGTCTTGAAGACTAGATCTCTTCACAAACCTTTAATTTCCAGCCTAGTATAATAAGGCAAAAGTAAGTTTTTGTTTTTCTTCTGTTTCAGTCTTAAGTGTCGCCTATTTTCGGCTGTTTCTTGTCCTCTTGAGAATTTCGAGAATCTGTGCTCTTCGTTTCATCCAGTCTTCTGCTGCTTTCTTTGGTTGGGTTGAACGTGTGGCCGGTTTTGGGACAAAGAAGGTGTACTTAAGACGTGGCGCTCTTTGGTCACTTACGACCAAAGCTTGAACGGTCAGGGACTCTTTCAGGGGTCCGCGTCCCACGATGGTCTCCGTGGATTTGGTGGCTCCACTGTAGCGTAAGGTCAACCCTCCTCCAACATTGACATCTTGTTCAGATGGCACCAAGATATAATTACCATTGAGTGTATATGATCCATTCTGCCGTTTCAAAGCCAGGTAAACTCCGTCACTGGTGGAGGATGAGCCGCTGTTCTGACGGATCAAGATGTTGGTTGCTCCAGCTGGGATGGTAACCACGTCATTGTATCCATACCTAAAATAGAAACATTTAGATCTTGAGTGACAACAAATATGGACATGGTTACAGTTCTTGCTGAGGTTTCCCTCAAGCATTCCCAGACCCATGAATGGAGGGCATCACGTTAGGCTTTGAAGAAGTAGCTGACCGTGCAGTGACCCACTGGGTTTTATGTGGCCTTTAAGAAATCTAAGAGTAGAGAAGGCGGCTCCAGTAAATTCTTACCTAGGTTTTGTAAACGATCCATATGTTTTGCTACAGGCAGAACCATTTCCTCCACACACCATGCACTTGTCAAATTTCTTCTTGGATCCAATAACACGGTCACATCCGGCATGGACACAGCGCCCTTGAACGCAAACTGAATTGGAATCTGGAGAACATGGAGTACCATCTGCTACCTGTAGAAGAAAACAAACTAGGATTAAGGCTTAGAAACCTTGCTTTCAGCAGAATTGTGATGGCAGCTCTGGCTGTGACTAGAAAATACTCGGGTTAGTAGAGTAAACATTGAACTGGATACTCACTCTTGGCTCTAGGACATAGTAGTATCCCAATGGTCGGGATTGACAGGTGAGTTTACACTGATCTTTCTCTGCGATTCCGTTATAACGTGGTACCCAGTCCATAGGTGCGGGGAACCCCTTGAAGAGGTCGACTCTGTGGTTGTAAGTAGCACACTGCTGCTCTCTGTAGGTCAGAGCTGCAATATTAAAAGAATATTGTTCACCTTTATATCACTGACTCAAATCCAGCACCATCTATATCAATCCATCCTTTTTTTTACAAAAAGCTTGACTGGTAGGACAGGTTCTACTCACCATTGCCAGTGGGACACTCCTGGGTATTACAGGAGCGATACTGTGTCCTTTTTCCCTCACAGTATTTGCCACCATTTCGGGGAACGGGCTTATTGCACTCACGGTGAGAAAACTGTACTCCACCCCCGCATGTTCTGGAGCATTCGCCATAGGGACCCCAGGAACCCCAGCCACCATTAACGGGTGTCTGCCATTAGAAAAAAGAAGATTTTTGATTTTGAACTTTGGTGTTGATCTTCACATGACATGATACATAGTGGTAGGAGTACTTACATTGTAAGCTTTCATCTCCACCCGATTGATACATTTGCCATTCATGCAGGTCTTGCCCACTCCACATTGGGTACCATCCGCCCAAGGAAAATGCTTAGTTTGGCACATAAAGTGACCATCTATCCGGCCCGTGCACCACAGAGATGAGCAAGGAGTGTGCAGGTTGGGACAATGGCGAGAGTCTGGTCCAAAGGTCAGCTGGCACTGGCGATCCGAGTCATAGTCATTACCGGGGAATGGAACTGGTAGACGAAGTGGAGCTTGAGGTTTGTCCAGAAGACAGTGACCTGGAGGGTAGAGATGCAGAGCTTTATCAACCATTTTAAAGAGGTTGGTGCCATAAATTTCCAGTAATGCCAGTATGATGTAGATGACTTTTGGGTAGTTTAACTTACCATTGCCATTGTCCAAAAAGTCTGTGATGAACTTAGCACTGCAAGGTGACCACAGTTCCTCCGGGTCTACGTAGGACATGACTGGCGCCATCATGTGTCTAGTGTTGCTTGACGGGCGGTTGAGATCAACACATGGTTTGGAATTGTCGTGAAGCATGTTGAACACGTGTCCTATGGTCGAGAAGAGATGATATGTTACCATGACCTCCTCGAAGTCATCAGCTAAGATGAGATTAGGCAGCAATGTTATCAATGATTGACCCTCATATACTTACCAAGCTCGTGTGCCGCAGTAAATGCGGACTGCAAGCCGTCATCTTCCACGATGGAGCAGCTGCGTGATGGATCACAGACTGTCCCAACATCTGCCATCCCCAGTGTGTCACAGGTGGACAGTCCACAGAGGTTCTGTTAAAATTGCATTGATTCATTATTTCAGTGTGTTTATATGCATCCAGAACAGCATTCATTGTTCTGCAGAGCTGCATTAACAATTTATTAAGCGTTCAGCGAACATCTCACTGCTGCCCTCCTCTGACCTAATGTGGCTGAGTCTAACATTCCCAAGAGGCAACCAGCAAAATTGTAAATGCAGCTCAAGATGTGACTGGAGTATAAGCCGCAGTAAAAACTTACCTGTCTGGTAAAGAGTATGGCTGTGTCAAAGTGTTCAGAGTCGGTGTCATTAGGCTTATTCAGACCTTTCTGCCACTCACAGAAGTTCCTTAGCATCTCGGCAGCATTAGTGGTCATCTTCAGTCCCCCATAGTTGTTCGATTTGTCTGCCCGGCCGATGACAACCAGCCGTGTCACGACAACGTTAACTGGGTTCTTCAAACTTGGGTGGCGGAAGAATTTGGCTGCGGCTGCCATGACTGTCAGGAGGTACCGCTTGAGGCCTGCACCATGGAAAGTTGCCATAGTCTCATCCGCAACTACCAGGGTCTCCACATAGCGAGGAACAGATGCAAAACGCTACAGAAAATAGGAAAAAGAAGCAATTAATAAAGTACATTAGTAATTAAAACAATGTGCAATCTCAAAATGGGTATTTTCTATTTCTGAGTCACAACCAAAATGAATGCCATAACAGATCACCTCTATGGGAAATTCCCTTGGAAAACATCAACCCCTTGAGATCAAGAAACCTTGCCTTGTCCTCTCCTGTGTTTTTCCAGAAAGACAAGGGGCACGAGACAGATAATAGCAGTGTTGCCAGCATGGATGCCACAGATGTCTTACATGTTGGCCATGACTGAGCTTTCCATATATATTACATTTCTGGTCAAAACTTTCTTAGAAGACATCTAAACCTTGTCTTGGCCTCCCTTGTGCCGCTCCAGAAAAGCAAGAGTTACTAGAAGATTTGGAGACTAGACAGATATTTGGAGAGCAGATAATGGGAACACAATGAGCACATGAGTTATGACTGTAGAAAGGCCCTAATCCCAAGAACGTGTATGTGAGGGGGGTAGAGGCCTCACATTTACAGCTTCATGCATTAGGGTGACATCACCACTGACGCGTTTCTGCTTTTTTGCGATACTCTATAACTCACCGTCTATGCTCAATGTCAGATGACACCCAAATAATAGTGAGCCGGGTTCTCCTATTACCAATCCATCCCTGATGTTTTTTGTTTTTTATTCCGATGACAGCTTCCTGGAAAAACCGTCTGGTTATATTTCTATCTCTACATGGATTGCGCAAATCCACTCTTGATGGTATGTCCTCACCACGTGTTACGTACACACTGCGTAATGTGTGGGATGGGAGGACAGCTGATGGGTACGGGACGTACTAGTCCTTCCGAAATCTCCCAGATCTGTTTCTTTTTCATGTCACTCTACTTCAATTTATATTTCTTGGAAGGAGACGTGCTCTGATGTGGCCATTACCTAGAACGAGTCTTTCAAGCTAAGGCCAAGATACAGCGTAGTCTGAGAAAATGTAGGCTATGGTGAATGAAGCTTTGAGCGGCCAAGCTGGAGATCTTATCGATACGGTATAGTTACCCAGACAAAAGGCTTGCAGGGACTTATTTCCTCCCCGACTCTCTTTCATTTCCTCGAAGGCTCCTTATCCCGTTTATGCGGCATTGTCGCTCATCACAGGATTTTCTGGGTCATTGGCCCTGGATGCTGTTCACCTATTGAGCATTGTACGGGAACCCTACCCCTTCCTTCAAAATGTACAAAGAAAACATTCATTCATTCATCGTCTGGGGTGGGGGGGATAGGTTGACTGAGTAAGCAATCATACATTGAAGTCTCATGTTTGGACCATATGATGAGTGATGGCTGGCAAATCACCAGCACAAGAGAAAGCGCTACCATCATGTTGCAGAAACAGCAGTGTGCCATACCTGTCTGTACATATCATAGGACCCCTTCAGCGTCTGTCCTTTGATTTGGCTAGAAAAAGCTTATTTGGGGGGCCACCTTGATTACATGGTGAAACATGTCCGTCAGCAGTACAGCTCACTACCTCTTCGTGCTTGTGTTATTTCCTATACAGGAAACTTCCTTTTCATATTACACAGACTTGGTTTTCCCTGTTGAATAGGAAACTACCACTCCAGGCCAGTCAAGTTTGCATTTGCTAAAGAAGAGACTTTTTTTTATCACATTACATAGACTTGTTTCCCGGCTAAATAGCAGACTGCCACTTCGTGCCAGATATGCACACTGTTAAAGAGACTGCTTTACGGTACACAAACTTATCACCCTTCTATATACGAGACTAATTGTGCCTTTTAGAATTGTGATATCTGCTGCAGAAGAGACTTCCTTTTTATATTACACAGACATGTTTTCTCTAATCTATAGGAGATTACAACCTCACACCTGGCTTTTGTTAATCCTTTTTAGAATAACATGGATTTGTCTCCTTCCTCTTCAAGAGATGGTCATTACATGCTCTACAGTCTGGTCATAGCTGCTGTAGAAGAGGCTTTCTTTTCATATTACACAGACTTGTCTCCCTGTTCTATAGGATATGCAAATTGCCTCTTCTGAGAAAAAGAGGACTTAAACTCTATAGCGCCAGCTGTTGGAAGTAGCGAAGTCACAACCCTTTAACGAGTCGTGCAATATGACTTGGGATAAAAGCCAAATCAGTATCTCAATTCGCAGACACGGTGTTTCGGGCTGTTGGCCCTCGTCAGTGCGAAGCATGAGAACTGATTTGGCTAGGTGAGAGGCTCTGGCCTGGGGCCTAAGGGGTATCGTTTCTCCTTATGGAGAGTGACATAGCATCTCTGGCTTCTTCTATAGGAGAGTGAAGTTACATGCTACACAGACCTGTTTTAATGTACTCTACACAAGCGACTCTCACAAAGGGTTTCATCTGCTTCACAAGAGACTGCCTTTCCACTCTGCACAGACTTGATGTCAGTCACTGCTATTCAAGCCTCAAGGAAGTAGATATTTTAAGAAAAAGAGAAGGTGCAAAAATATCAAAGAATATAAGTGGTGGCTGTGCTGAGAAGGAGTGTATGGGCAATACCTAAAAAAGAAATAAGGAAAAGTTGAAGAATCAGGTCCAATTTAAAGCAGCCAGGAAGCAGTTAACAATCGGTAAGGACACGGGTAACTTGGCCCCATTGCTGGCACATTTCTGTATTTTTTGGAAGTGTTCTGCCAGAGCCGAGAGTTCAACTTCACGTTGTCACATTATTGGGAGACGACCAGCAAAGTACAAGATTGGTCATGTATCCGATGTCATGGCGGCTACAGGCGGGGCCCGACTGTGCTGTACTTCTGTCGGGTGCAAGGAGAGAGTTGAAGTGATAGTCTGCACATATTACATGTCTGGAAAACCAGGGCAGCTGTGAATTTTGAAGCATGTTTACAAGGAGCGGAGAGTATGGGCAGATCTGTAGGTGCCTCCGATGGGCCGTCTTCTACTACCTATCTAAATCCGTGTTTCACACGTTACATTGCCACAAGTTGAAGATGTAGGTGTAGCATTTGCCAGAAACCTTGTGGCTCTTCAACTGTTGAGGAATAGACAGTATCAGAGCAAGGAAAATCCCTTTTGGAACAACTGAGTCTGTAATAAAGTTTTTCCTTTTTTGCTCATATATCTGGGTTAAGATGGAAAAAACGTCTTGGTGTAGTCTTGCTGGAAAACGGATGATTGTAGGAAAAATAGTTTTGTGGTAAAGGCATTAACCAACATAACCTTACATTCCTTGGCTTGTACCCAGACAACCAGTCTCTTCAAAGCTCCTGGAGATGCGGACATGTCAGTTTTCCATCTATCTGCCCCCACAATAGGCCTAGACAGAAGTCAGTGGGAGACTTCAATGACTTGGTTAAGAGTCTACTTTATTGATCGGTTTCTTCCTTCCACGAGTGGGATGTCAACTGTTGCCCTTCCGTCTACCTCAGCTACCCCAGGAGGCGGTCATATTTATTACTACAAAAACATCCAACTTTATAGAGATATACCATCTGGTCTCAAGTCCACATCCTCTGATATAGCAATTTAGAACTCACAAGCTGTGTAAGACTGAGCCTAAAATGTAAGCGATTTATCTGCACCCCAAAGTATGGTGTAAAACTATCATATTCTCCAAAGAAAGGTTCCCACCTGTAGTCACTGTTACCCCCAGCTGAGTAATGTACTGAGTAATATATAATACTGCCCCCTATGTACAAGAATATAACTACTATAATACTGCTCCTATGTACAAGAATATAGCTACTATAATACTGCTCCTATGTACAAGAATATAGCTACTATAATACTGCTCCTATGTACAGAATATAACTACTATAATACTGCTCCTATGTACAAGAATATAATTACTATAATACTGCCCCCTATGTACAAGAATATAACTACTATAATACTGCCCCCTATGTACAAGAATATAACTACTATAATACTGCCCCCTATGTACAAGAATATAACTACTATAATACTGCCCCCTATGTACAAGAATATAACTACTATAATACTGCCCCCTATGTACAAGAATATAACTACTATAATACTGCCCCCTATGTACAAGAATATAGCTACTATAATACTGCTCCCATGTACAAGAATATAACTACTATAATACTACTCCTATGTACAAGAATACAACTACTATAATACTGCCTCCTACATACAAGAATATAACTACTGCAGCACCACTCCCTGTAGATGGTAATACTGTATGAGTATTATTCCATGAATGTACATGTATATACGGTAATTCATTATTTAGGTACCCAATACATGTATTTGTCATCACTTCTAGAATATTTCGATTCACAGTCACACTGACATTCTAGGTATTTTTCTCCGGCATGTGCTGTATGTGCACATAATCATCTAGAGATCAGAGCAACACTCGCTGACACATCCTGATAGATCATCTTTCAGATTGTTAGGTCTCATTCTATGGTTGGATTCTTGTCATCAAACATCCCGGTCTGAAGGTCTTATCTCAGGACAGGCTCTCATTCAGCATCTTCGTACACCTGTACAAGCTGATGATGTTTGCTGTGGCACTGGACCCCCACCAGACAGGCTCAGAAAGTAAAGGGGCATCAATCCAAGTGCTAAACAAAGCGTAAGCGTGACAGATTGTGGCAGATGTCCGGCAACCCTACGTCAGGGGAGGCCTATATTATATTGACTGATGCATGAAAAGCAAATGTTTCCTGGAAGTTTGAGAGGAATGTGGAACAGGTCGGGACAAGGAGCAGAGAGGAGACTATCATAATCAGTGTCAGATACAAGTTACTTATCCTAACATCAAAGTCTATACTACTTCTATCGGTCACTCCTTTCCTTATGCTTAGTTACAGGAGAATATAATCAGATGGTATTATTTACATAATGACCCTGGATAACATCCACATCTCATCTGCAGTAGTTGCTCCTCATCCTTATATTTAATCTAAAAGAAAAAACTTATGTGCCAATTTTTGAACAAGACCCCCCACATGCCTAATAAAGTTATAACTTTTACCACCAATTATATGGCATTTCAATATGTTATGATTGATAAAATAATTTATCCAGCTTTATAGCTATCTGTAGGTTTTAACGGATTGTTAGATACATTCATACATTTAATATGATGATGCCCATTAGGCCCTAGGACAGTAGTTCCTTGTGTACACACAATATGTGAAGGTCAATGAGATTCTATCAACTACATAACATACTTTTTAGCTTTTATCGTGCTCACATAGAACAGTATTTGGGATATTGTGACCATTTACACCTTCAATGAACTTGACCCAATATGTACAACTCCTTTTAAGAATACTGTGTCACCCATAAAAGGTAGAATTTGCACACTCTGGAAAACATAAATGAGACCCTTCAGAAGGTCCACCACTGCTAAGGGACGGATGATCAGCTGCATGAGTATGATGACTACAGCAATGACCAAAGCAGTGGTTGGCACAACCACGTCACAACACTGCTTTGATGGGTTCCAATCCAACTAGAAATTACTCCATTTACTCCCACATTCAAAATGTTTGCTGACAAATTTACTGCCATTTTCTTTTCGGGTACTTGAGGTCTATGGATACACCAACCCATAAGAGTACCCTGCTGACTAAGGCAATGGTGGTTGACATTTGGCAGATATGTGACAACTAGAACTTGTTGACGTCCAAACCATCAAACCCTACTGAACATTGCCCAATTACATAGCATAGATACATAATATACATGTGACAAATGTCATGATCTCACCTTTGATCTCTTTGATGAGGGTGTCTTGTGTTTTCCAGAGTGATTATTACCATCAGGTTCTCCTGGCACTCTCATGGACACTTGAGAACCAACATTGCACATAGGTCCATTGCCTTTCTCTTGCACCTTCCTCCTTATGATGTGAGCTCCAACTCCCTCGGCACTGTTTTGTCCTCCACCTTCCATGGGTTGAATGTGGTATTCTGTCCCTCTGAACTGGAGAACGCCCAAGAGAGATGCTTCATTGTAATTCACTGCTGCTATAGATTCCGGGTCATAATTTACAACACCGGTAAAGTAAGCGCCAGATTCGGAAAGACCATTTGCATCTGACTGTCCGTTTCTGCCAACGTACTGTACCATCAAGTCCTCCGAGAGAAAGCTGGGATCTCTCTCCAAATCGAGGACCAATTCTTCACCAAAAGCACGAAATCGGAATATGAGGTGACTTTGTGAAGATACCTCAATACCATTTCCAGACCAGCCTGGCTGCTCCTGGCGGAAGCTGGAGTTTAGTCTTTCCGGAAACACAATTTCCTCCTTGTAACCGGCTTGAGGTCTCTCTCCAAGAGCAAGAACCACGTGTACCCAAGCAGCAGTAAAAACACTGAGGCAGAACATGTTCACAAACACCCTAAGAACCTATAAAATGTAAACTTAATTTTCTAAAAAAACTTATCAATTCACCTAAAATCTCACAAATTCACAAAAAAAAGTAGCACCAAAAATGATGAACCCAAAATAGGAGTCCTGAAGAGAGGAAGATGATTCTGTACTCTGTGAAGATTTCTCTGAAAACTTATTTCATTGGGAGAAAGTCCATCTTTCCAGTCTTGGAGTCAATTTCTGGGCGTTTTTTTTTTCTTCGAAATTCAAGTTTTGCTGATTTTGTTCCACCTCAATTTTTGTTGCAGAAATTTATAAAAATGTAAAAAAAGCAAAAAAGTAAAACTTAGAAATGGAATAAAACTGATAAGATCAGAACCCAGGAATTAATTTTCTTTGTGCAAAAAGCAAAAAATGTTGGCTTATGTTCTAAAATGTCTTGGCTCTGCTCCTTGCAGCTCTTTCTTCCCTTTCCCCTCTTGTTCTGTGAACTGACTGATCATTTAGCAGCGGGCTGTATTTAACAGCTGTCTCCGCTGAGCCCAGATTGGCTGGAACTTTTTTTTTTTTTGTTTCCTCTCTCTAAACAAAAATTGATGTAGCTCAAACACTGGGGATAGTTTTTTTTTCATAAATGATGATTAATATCCTGCCTTTTCCCCATAACCAAACCCCCACCCAAAAAAGAAAGACCCCTGAACGGAAGTCGTTAAGCTCGGAAAGGGTTAAGCGAGCAACGATCCAGCCCTCCAAGTTCAGAAGGCTGTGGAGAACAAAGATTGAGGCTGGCTTCCAACTTCTGACACAGCTGTTTTAATGTATGTCTGTATTACTCGCCCCTCATTCCCAGCTTAGTTCTACTGAGCCTCACCCGTCTGTCTCTCTGGTGAGCTTTTATTGTATTTTTGGATTAATTTTTCTGTTTTTATCCATTTTTTTTCTGTCTTTCCATAACTTGATTGCTTAGTATTGGAGGTGGCATGGTTTTGGCATAGCTCTAGATCCCTAATAACTCTAGTGATGTCAACTCCTGAGACTAAAAACGTGGCAACGAGTTTTTGCATAATTTTCAATTTAAAATTTTTTATAAATAGTGGATAATTTTACAGTATTTTGTGACACAATTTTGTTTAACTAAACTTCACACTTAACAAGTCTCGAGATGTGTCCTATATGTCATCAATAACCTTTACGTTTGGACAACTTTGTCCTAATGTTGCGTCTAATTGAAGACCTTAATGATCACCGTTATTTTTTATCTCCTTCATTATCTCCTTTCTGTCCATCACTTGATAAATCACTATTTTCGTCACTCATAAGCCCTTTTTTTTATCCATTATGATGTCTTCTCGGCATATCTCTGATAACCATCATCTAACACAACAACATGGTCGGTCTCTTGCAGTGGCTTAACTAGAATCTGATGGGTGCCCAATGGAAGATTTGGATCGGGACCCCACATCCTGAATAGATCTATGCCCCATCCTGGTATATATATCTGCCATCCTGGTATATGTCCCCCGTTATGTTGCTGTTCTTTAATTGTCGAAAAAAAATAAACTATTATACTCACGAGGTGCATGCATACAAGGGCCTTGTAGCAGAAGTATAATGCACTCCCCATAAACCTTCATATAGTTTATTAGACAGCCAATAATCCTCCCTATAGTATAATGCACCCCTCATAGTCCTCCATAAGGTATAATGCATCCAATAGTCCTCCATATAATATACTTGACAACCCATATCCTTCATATATATTATGCACAGCCCATATCCGTCATATAGTATAATGCACAGTCCATATCCTTAATAATATTATTATGATAGGGCCATTTATTCCATGGCATTTTACATGTGAGGAGGGGTGTACATAATAAAAACAAGTACAGTAATCTTAAACAATACAAGTCATGACTGGTACAGGAGGAGATAGGACCCTGCCCACGAGGGCTCACGAGGGATGGGTGAGGATACAATAGGTGAGGTTACTGCAGTTTGTAGGCTTGTTGGAAGAGGTGGTTCTTCAGGTTCCTTTTGAAGGTTTCCACAGTAGGCGAGAGTCTGATATGTTGCGGTAGAGAGTTCCAGTGGAGGGGGGATGCGCGGGAGAAATCTTGTATGCGATTGTGGGTAGAGGCGATAAGAGTAGAGTATAAGGAGTAGAGAAGGAGATCTTGTGAGGATCGGAGGTTGCGTGCAGGTAAGTACCGGGAGACGAGGTCACAGATGTATGGAGGACACAGGTTGTGGATGGCTTTGTATGCCACGGTTAGGATTTTGAACTTGAGTCTCTGGGTAATGGGGATAAAGTGCAGGGTTTGACAGAGGGGAGAGGCCAGCGAATAGCGGGGGGGATAGGTGGATTAGTCTGGCAGCAGAGTTTAGAATAGATTGGAGGGGTGCAAAAGTGTTAAAGAGGGGAGGCCACGGAGCAGGAGGTTGCAGTAGTCAATGTGGGAGATGATGAGGGCATGGACTAAAGTTTTTGCAGATTCTTGGTTGATGAATGTACAGATACGGGAAATATTTTTGAGTTGAAGTCAGCAGGAAGTGGAGAGGGCTTATAAAGCACAGCTCTCAGTGAAATTTTGCTTGGTCTTCCAGACATTACCTTGACCTCCAATGTTCCTGGTAACTGCCATTTCTTAATCACATTACGAACTGAGAAAAGGGCAACTTGAAAACACTTTGATATCTTCTTATAGCCTTCTCATGCATTGTGGGCCTCCACCATTTTCATTTTCAGAGTGCTAGGCAGCTGCTTAGAAGCACCTATAGCTGCACTTTTTTTGGTACAAGGTTAGAGTAGGTTGGGTTTTTATAAAGCTGGGAAATTTTCATCACCTTGCCTTTCCTAACAATGATAGTGAACAAGCCATAACCTTAACAGGCTAATAAAGGTATGAAACCTTGGTCAAAGTTATCTGAGCACACAAATCTCCAAGGGTGCCAAAACTTTTGCATTGGCCCATTTTCCATTTTGTAATTTTTTTTTTAAATGTAAAAAATTACTATTTATATTTTTTTTGCCTAAAATACAAAGGAATGTGTCAACTTTAACTTTAGGCCTTTTAGAGATCATTTAATCTTCAACTTGCTTAACTGTTCACTGTTAACCAGGGGTGCCCAAACTTTTACATGCCACTCTATAATGCACATCCCATAGTCAACCAAAGTATAATGCATCTCACAGTCATCCATAAAGTATAATGCATGGCCCATAGTCATCCATAAAGTACAGTCATCCATAAAGTACAGTGCACATCCCATAGTCATCCATGAAGTGTAATGCACAGCCCATGGTCACCCACATGGTATAATGCACAGTCCATAGTCATCAATGCAGTATAATGCACATCATATAGTCATCCATAAAGTATAATGCACAGCCCATAGTCATCCATAAAGTATAATGAACATACCTTAGTAACCCATAAAATATAATGCACCCCTAAAGTCATCCATTAAGTATATTGCACAGCCCATAGTCATACAGAAAATATAATGCACGGTCCATAGTTATCCATAAAGTATAATGCAAAGCACCTAGTCGTCCATAAAATATAACGCAGAGCCTATAGTCATCCATGTAGTAGTATGGCCACCGTGTACCTACTAATTTAAAAAAATAAATATGTTCCTTTTGCTCACTGATCAGCGGCGTCCTCTGCTGAATCCGGTAGCTGAGTTCAGCATACAAGCGTCAGAAGCACTTGACGTCACTGCCATGTGCCACCAGTCACGTGCACGCCAACGTCAGCTGCTGGTCTCTGATTGTCTGACAGCGTGTTATGCGACGCATGGACCCAATGGATTTGTGTGATGCAATACACTTTCACTGGATGTGCGTTCTCATACACACATCCAGTTGAAGTTTCTGCTGGCGTCGGCGGGTCCCCACCCGCATGTGCCCTGTCATGACCTCTTCAACTGCGGTTGTTACACCTCTGTTCCCTCAATTTCATTATGCAGTTTTTTTACCTGTAATATTTTTTTTGGGGGGCGCCAATGTTGTCTTCTCGTCCTAAGGAGATCCATCTCCATATTTCTTGGTCCTAGTTTTCACCACTCATGACAAGTCCATGTCCACAAAAAGCTCCAGGAAATCTTAATGTTTGAGCCTTAATGTTGCATGAAGTCAATGTTCTAGTCTACCACTTCTTACAATCACTAATAATTGAGCATAAGGGGTCGTAAGGTCATTTTGGACCAACCTTATATTTTGAATGTTGCTCTATCAACGTTAATCTGGTTAGTTCAATTGCACCGAAATATTACCCATTCATAGAATATGGGCTCCGTCCCCATAAAAAGGTCTTTCGCAGATGTGACCTTGTTGGGCCCTCTTATGTTTGGGCACGTTCTTGTAATCTCGGTGACCCAGCTGTTGTCTGGTCATCTCTTCTCATGTCTCTTTCCTCTGACATACCAGGAAAATGCGGTTTGTGGGTTTTGTAGAAAAACAAACCAGAATCTCCGTCTGTGAAAACGTTTCTCCCCAAAAGACTAAGCAGATAATATTTACACACCCGGGGGTTCATTTATTTTTCATATGAATGTGAACTTCTAAGTTTATTTATCCAAAGATTCTGCACTCCAGCAGGGTCTAATATCTGAGAGTCACAATGACGACTGTGACAGGACCACCAGTTGTGGCATATTGGTGGGCACCATATTATAGGACCACTATTCTCACCATGTGGAGCGTTCGTCTCACCATGGTTTGCCACTTGAAGCTTATTATTTTTGACAGGCTTAGTTTCTCCTGTGTAGTGACCTCATCAGTCAGAGTCCAGTGATGTCACTCTCCACCAGGACTAGGGTCACGATTATCTCCATCTTCCCAGGAAATATCGCTCTATCCAGATTAGGGCATAAGGATATATTGAAATGTGGGCCACAGGGCTTGCCCTTTACCAGTGCAATAATATGTGCTAACGATCCTTTATTAGATGGGAGATATTAAGACATTGTCCACATCCCGGTAGTGGTTTCTGTGTGTAATGTGTTTCCTGTGATGAGGAGAGGAAGTGGCCACCGCATAATGTGATGTAGCGCTTAATTAGTAATTACAAGCCCGATGATGACATCAGTAGATACTGATATTCATCATAGTGCCATCAGCATAAGTTCCCAGAAAAATGGAAGTTGTAGTTCCCTAGAACAGATTAGATGTTGTTTTCATGGAAACTGCTTTTTGTCATAGTCAAATATCTCCTATTTTGATACCTCAGTCCAGAGCACCTGCTGACATTTTTCGACACACCAGTTCCTACGTTTTTATGTATAGTTGAGTCATTTGGCCTTGTTTCCATGTGGAAGCTTTGGTTTGTGGCATTATGTCTTACATGAACATGACTTCTGGCCAGACTGTAGTTGGATCTCACTGGTTGCTGCCAGTTGTGAACTGATGGCACTGCTGGACATCTTCCGAATTCTAAGGGAAATAACGTGATGTGCCTTTCAACTGCAGCATTGTTTCCTTAGCCGATTACTGCACCTACTGTTCTCAGTGTTTTCTATTTCTTCGTGCTACTTCACAGGATTTTGAACAGTAAATCTTGAAACCCCAGTCTGCTGGAAAATGTTTGCCTTGGAGAAACGTTGCTGATGCAGTACAATTACCTTGTTTCTTGGTGCTATACTCAATCTTGCCATAGTGTCTCACCGGTGACATGAAACAGTCTTCCACAACCTCACCTTTGTAGCAGAACTAGTTTGTCTGTTCCTCGCCCAATTTTAAGCCTCCTACGTTGCTTTAGTTAATGAAAAGGATGATCATTATAACTTATTTGGTATACTTTGTCACTCATACCCCTGGCTACAATCCGGCAAAACCCCTGACTGGTCAAGTGTACCTAGAAGAAGTAATGAAGGCAAAGGTCGGTCACCGAATACTGATGGGATTTACGCTTTTATTCGTTGACTTTTGGCAGCATTCTTACTCTGCGGCATTTTTGTACACCTGCCTAAACCTTTTGCGCAGAGCTGTATGTATATTGTAGGTGTACGCTCTGTGTATACACAGTATACATGTCGGCTCCCTGTACATGTTGGGAGCCTTCTTGTGTAACGTGTATTCCCTTACCTGTGTTGTATACGTGACGTCGCCCCATGACACGGACGTGACACACTTCCCGGCTCACACGTCACTCGGCTCCCAGGAAGTTCTGTGAGTCAGACGTCAGCACACCGTGTTCTCCACTTAATGGGAACGGGAAGAAATAAACTCCGGGATTCCCTGTCCTGCGTCTGGATTGTGCAACCTGGGAAGCTGCGGCCGGGCCCCTGCACGGGAGCTTCCTCCATGACACCAGATGTCCTGCTGGATCCTCAAAGCCGTGGAGTGTCAGCTCCTGGGCACAGCCTCATCTGGTATTATGATGGCTGATAACAGAAAACAGTAGCGAGGAGGGGTAACGGCTGAGTACCCCTTTAAGCCTGTGTCCCTGCGGGATCTCGTATCATCACATCTGGTTCCATCGCCGGCTCATGTACATTTGCGGTTCCTCTCGTGTCATCTCTACTCACTCTTTCATGTCACAGCTCAGCACCAAATGGGACCAGGATTAACCCTTACTGGTGCCGGAGACCCTCCACAGTCAGCCTGGAACTCAGGTTGTCCCCCAGCTTTCCGGACCCCTTGAATGGCAGATACTCCTATGCATAGCGACTATTGGCACTTTCACATGATGGCAGTGCTGAGTATGGTGACCAATAAGATCACAGCTTAATTTCTCCATGCTGCACTGGAAGAATGAGAACTGAAATCTGATAGGTTGTTAGGCGCAAAGAGATTAGCAGCCCATAGTGTCCTGTAAAACATCTGCTCTCATATTCCGAGAGATTACAGAGCAATGAGAGCTGTTCTGTAATTGGTTGCTATGGTTAACGTCTCTGTCCATGCCTCTCTACCAGAAATGATGCTCGTCCTTCATCCATCTGCGAAACATGAACATGAAGATGAGTAACATCAGCGAGGGGTAACGAGGACACAGACAGAGCACACCTGTCGGTCCATGACTGACACCTGGGCCTGCCCCCTGTCCAAATAAGAGTCACATGTGATGTACCTGCCCCAGGACACAGTTACCTGCGGAGTAGGGTCACATCACTGTGCACACCGGGGAGGGGTATCTAAGCCTGTCCTGTGTGATACATGCTGCTGTACATATCACTGTGTCTGTCAGGAGGTGGAGGAGTGATGTTCTGCAGAGAGGTCAGTGGTGTAATAATCTGCAGGATATATCACTGTGTCTGTCAGGAGGTGGAGGAGCGATGTTCTGCAGAGAGGTCAGTGGTGTAATAATCTGCAGGATATATCACTGTGTCTGTCAGGAGGTGGAGGAGCGATGTTCTGCAGAGAGGTCAGTGGTGTAATAATCTGCAGGATATATCACTATGTGTCTGTCAGGAGGTGGAGGAGCGATGTTCTGCAGAGAGGTCAGTGGTGTAATAATCTGCAGGATATATCACTATGTGTCTGTCAGGAGGTGGAGGAGCGATGTTCTGCAGAGAGGTCAGTGGTGTAATAATCTGCAGGATATATCACTATGTGTCTGTCAGGAGGTGGAGGAGCGATGTTCTGCAGAGAGGTCAGTGGTGTAATAATCTGCAGGATATATCACTATGTATCTGTCAGGAGGTGGAGGAGCGATGTTCTGCAGTGAGGTCAGTGGTGTAATAATCTGCAGGATATATCACTGTGTCTGTCAGGAGGTGGAGGAGTGATGTTCTGCAGAGAGGTCAATGGTGTAATAATCTGCAGGATATATCACTATGTGTCTGTCAGGAGGTGGAGGAGCGATGTTCTGCAGAGAGGTCAGTGGTGTAATAATCTGCAGGATATATCACTATGTGTCTGTCAGGAGGTGGAGGAGCGATGTTCTGCAGAGAGGTCAGTGGTGTAATAATCTGCAGGATATATCACTATGTGTCTGTCAGGAGGTGGAGGAGCGATGCTCTGCAGAGAGGTCAGTGGTGTAATAATCTGCAGGATATATCACTATGTATCTGTCAGGAGGTGGAGGAGCGATGTTCTGCAGAGAGGTCAGTGGTGTAATAATCTGCAGGATATATCACTATGTATCTGTCAGGAGGTGGAGGAGCGATGTTCTGCAGAGAGGTCAGTGGTGTAATAATCTGCAGGATATATCACTATGTGTGTCAGGAGGTGGAGGAGTGATGCTCTGCAGAGGTCAGTGGTGTAATAATCTGCAGAATATATCACTATGTATCTGTCAGGAGGTGGAGGAGCGATGTTCTGCAGAGAGGTCAGTGGTGTAATAATCTGCAGGATATATCACTATGTATCTGTCAGGAGGTGGAGGAGCGATGTTCTGCAGAGGTCAGTGGTGTAATAATCTGCAGGATATATCACTATGTATCTGTCAGGAGGAGGAGGAGCGATGTTCTGCAGAGAGGTCAGTGGTGTAATAATCTGCAGGATATATCACTATGTATCTGTCAGGAGGTGGAGGAGCGATGTTCTTCAGAGGTCAGTGGTGTAATAATCTGCAGGATATATCACTATGTATCTGTCAGGAGGTGGAGGAGCGATGTTCTGCAGAGAGGTCAGTGGTGTAATCTGCAGGATATATCACTATGTATCTGTCAGGAGGAGGAGGAGCGATGTTCTGCAGAGTTCATTGGTGTAATCTGCAGGATATATCACTGAATCTGTCAGAAGGTGGAGGAGCGATGTTCTGCAGAGAGGTCAGTGGTGTAATCTGCAGGATATATCACGGTGTATCTGTCAGAAGATGGAGGAGCGATGTTCTGCAGAGAGGACAGTGGTGTAATCTGCAGGATATATCACTGTGTATCTGTCAGGAGGTGGAGGAGCAATGTTCTGCAGAGAGGTCAGTGGTGTAATAATCTGCAGGATATATCACTATGTATCAGGAGGTGGAGGAGCGATGTTCAGCAGAGGTCAGTGGTGTAATAATCTGCAGATTATATATAACTATGTATCTGTCAGGAGGTGGAGGAGCGATGTTCTGCAGACAGGTCAGTGGTGTAATAATCTGCAGGATATATCACTATGTATCTGTCAGGAGGTGGAGGAGCAATGTTCTTCAGAGAGGTCAGTGGTGTAATAATCTGCAGGATATATCACTATCTGTCAGGAGGTGGAGGAGTGATGTTCTGCAGAGGTCAGTGGTGTAATAATCTGCAGGATACATCACTATGTGTCTGTCAGGAGGTGGGGGAGCGATGTTCTGCAGAGAGGTCAGTGGTGTAATAATCTGCAGAATACATCACTATGTGTCTGTCAGGAGGTGGAGGAGCGATGTTCTGCAGAGAGGTCAGTGGTGTAATAATCTGCAGATTATATATAACTATGTATCTGTCAGGAGGTGGAGGAGCGATGTTCTGCAGACAGGTCAGTGGTGTAATAATCTGCAGGATATATCACTATGTATCTGTCAGGAGGTGGAGGAGCGATGTTCTGCAGAGAAGTCAGTGGTGTAATAAACTGCAGGATATATCACTATGTCTCTGTCAGGAGGTGGAGGTGCGATGTTCTGCAGAGAGGTCAGTGGTGTAATCTGCAGGATATATCACTATGTCTCTGTCAGGAGGAGGAGGAGCGATGTTCTGCAGAGAGGTCAGTGGTGCAATAATCTGCAGCATATATCACTATGTATCTGTCAGGAGGAGGAGGAGCGATGTTCTGCAGAGGTCAGCGGTGTAATCTGCAGGATATATCACTATGTATCAGGAGGTGGAGGAGCGATGTTCAGCAGAGGTCAGTGGTGTAATAATCTGCAGGATATATCACTATGTATCTGTCAGGAGGTGGAGGAGTGATGTTCTGCAGAGAGGTCAGTGGTGTAATCTGCAGGATATAACACTGTGTATCTGTCAGGAGGTGGAGGGGCGATATTCTGCAGAGAGGTCAGTGGTGTAATAATCTGCAGGATATATCACTATGTATGTCAGGAGGTGGAGGGGCGATGTTCTGCAGAGAGGTCAGTGGTGTAATAATCTGCAGGATATATCACTATGTATGTCAGGAGGTGGAGGGGCGATGTTCTGCAGAGAGGTCAGTGGTGTAATAATCTGCAGGATATATCACTATGTATCTGTCAGGAGGTGGAGGAGCGATGTTCTCCAGTCAGGTCAGTGGTGTAATAATCTGCAGGACATATCACTATGTATCTGTGAGGAGGTGGAGCAGTGATGCTCTGCAGAGAGGTCAGTGGTGTAATAATCTGCAGGATATATCACTATGTATCTGTGAGGAGGTGGAGCAGTGATGCTCTGCAGAGAGGTCAGTGGTGTAATAATCTGCAGGATATATCACTATGTATCTGTCAGGAGGTGGAGGAGTGATGTTGTTCAGAGAGGTCAGTGGTGTAATAATCTGCAGGATATATCACTAGGTATCTGTCAGGAGGTGGAGGAGTGATGTTCTGCAGAGAGGTCAGTGGTGTAATAATCTGCAAGATATATCACTAGGTATCTGTCAGGAGGTGGAGGAGCGATGTTCTGCAGAGAGGTCAGTGGTGTAATAATCTGCAGGATTTATAACTATGTATCTGTCAGGAGGTGGAGGAGCGATGTTCTGCAGAGAGGTCAGTGGTGTAATAATCTGCAGCATTTATCACTATGTATCTGTCAGGAGGTGGAGGAGCGATGCTCTGCAGAGAGGTCAGTGGTGTAATAATCTGCAGGATATATCACTATGTATCTGTGAGGAGGTGGAGCAGCGATGCTCTGCAGAGAGGTCAGTGGTGTAATCTGCAGGATATATCACTGTGTCTGTCAGGAGGTGGAGGAGCGATGTTCTGCAGAGAGGTCAGTGGTGTAATAATCTGCAGGATATATCACTATGTATCTGTCAGGAGGTGGAGGAGCGATGTTCTGCAGAGAGGTCAGTGGTGTAATCTGCAGGATATATCACTATGTATCTGTCAGGAGGTGGAGGAGCGATGTTCTGCAGAGAGGTCAGTGGTGTAATCTGCAGGATATATCACTATGTATCTGTCAGGAGGAGGAGCGATGTTCTGCAGAGATGTCAGTGGTGTAATAATCTGCAGGATATATCACTATGTATCTGTCAGGAGGCGGAGGAGCGATGTTCTGCAGAGAGGTCAGTGGTGTAATCTGCAGGATATATCACTATGTATCTGTCAGGAGGAGGAGGAGCGATGTTCTGCAGAGGTCAGTGGTGTAATAATCTGCAGGATACATCACTATGTGTCTGTCAGGAGGTGGGGGAGCGATGTTCTGCAGAGAGGTCAGTGGTGTAATAATCTGCAGAATACATCACTATGTCTCTGTCAGGAGGTGGAGGTGCGATGTTCTGCAGAGAGGTCAGTGGTGTAATCTGCAGGATATATCACTATCTGTCAGGAGGAGGAGGAGCGATGTTCTGCAGAGAGGTCAGTGGTGTAATAATCTGCAGAATACATCACTATGTCTCTGTCAGGAGGTGGAGGAGCGATGTTCTGCAGAGAGGTCAGTGGTGTAATCTGCAGGATATATCACTATGTATCTGTCAGGAGGAGGAGCGATGTTCTGCAGAGAGGTCAGTGGTGTAATAATCTGCAGGATATATCACTATGTATCAGGAGGTGGAGGAGTGATGTTCTGCAGAGAGGTCAGTGGTGTAATCTGCAGGATATATCACTATGTATCTGTCAGGAGGAGGAGGAGCGATGTTCTGCAGAGGTCAGCGGTGTAATCTGCAGGATATATCACTGTATCTGTCAGGAGGTGGAGGAGCAATGTTCTGCAGAGAGGTCAGTGGTGTAATAATCTGCAGGATATATCACTGTATCTGTCAGGAGGTGGAGGGTCGATGTTCTGCAGACAGGTCAGTGGTGTAATAATCTGCAGGATATATCACTATGTATCTGTCAGGAGGTGGAGGGGCGATGTTCTGCAGAGAGGTCAGTGGTGTAATAATCTGCAGGATATATCATTAAGTATCTGTCAGGAGGTGGAGGAGCGATGTTCTGCAGAGAGGTCAGTGGTGTAATAATCTGCAGGATATATCACTGTGTATCTGTCAGGAGGAGGAGGAGCGATGCTCTGCAGAGAGGTCAGTGGTGTAATAATCTGCAGGATATATCACTGTATCTGTCAGGAGGAGGAGGAGCAATGTTCTGCAGAGAGGTCAGTGGTGTAATAATCTGCAGGATATATCACTATGTATCTGTCAGGAGGTGGAGGAGTGATGTTCTGCAGAGAGGTCAGTGGTGTAATAACCTGCGGGATATATCACTATGTATCAGGAGGTGGAAGAGTGATGTTCTGCAGAGAGGTCAGTGGTGTAATAATCTGCAGGATATATCACTATGTATGTGTCAGGAGATGGAGGAGCGATGTTCTGCAGAGAGGTCAGTGGTGTAATAATCTTTAGGATATATCACTATGTATCAGGAGGTGGAGGAGCGATGTTCTGCAGAGAGGTCAGTGGTGTAATAATCTGCAGGATATATCACTCTGTATCTGTCAGGAGGTGGAGCAGCGATGTTCTGCAGAGAGGTCAGTGGTGTAATAATCTGCAGGATATATCACTCTGTATCTGTCAGGAGGTGGAGCAGCGATGTTCTGCAGAGAGGTCAGTGGTGTAATAATCTGCAGGATATATCACTGTGTATCTGTCAGGAGGTGGAGCAGCGATGTTCTGCAGAGAGGTCAGTGGTGTAATAATCTGCAGGATATATAACTCTGTATCTGTCAGGAGGTGGAGCAGCGATGTTCTGCAGAGAGGTCAGTGGTGTAATAATCTGCAGGATATATCGCTGTATCTGTCAGGAGGTGGAGCAGCGATGTTCTGCAGAGAGGTCAGTGGTGTAATAATCTGCAGGATATATCACTATGTATCTGAAAGGAGGTGGAGCAGCGATGTTCTGCAGAGAGGTCAGTGGTGTAATAACCTGCAGGATATATCACTATGTATCTGTCAGGAGGTGGAGGAGCGATGTTCTGCAGAGAGGTCAGTGGTGTAATAATCTGCAGGATATATCACTATGTATCAGGAGGTGGAGGAGCGATGTTCTGCAGAGAGGTCAGTGGTGTAATAATCTGCAGGATATATCACTCTGTATCTGTCAGGAGGTGGAGCAGCGATGTTCTGCAGAGAGGTCAGTGGTGTAATAATCTGCAGGATATATCACTCTGTATCTGTCAGGAGGTGGAGCAGCGATGTTCTGCAGAGAGGTCAGTGGTGTAATAATCTGTAGGATATATCACTATGTATCTGTCAGGAGGTGGAGGAGCGAAGTTCTGCAGAGAGGTCAGTGGTGTAATAATCTGCAGGATATATCACTATGTATCTGAAAGGAGGTGGAGCAGCGATGTTCTGCAGAGAGGTCAGTGGTGTAATAACCTGCAGGATATATCACTATGTATCTGTCAGGAGGTGGAGCAGCGATGTTCTGCAGAGAGGTCAGTGGTGTAATAATCTGCAGGATATATCACTATGTATCAGGAGGTGGAGGAGCGATGTTCTGCAGAGAGGTCAGTGGTGTAATAATCTGTAGGATATATCACTATGTATCTGTCAGGAGGTGGAGGAGCGAAGTTCTGCAGAGAGGTCAGTGGTGTAATAATCTGCAGGATATATCACTATGTATCTGAAAGGAGGTGGAGCAGCGATGTTCTGCAGAGAGGTCAGTGGTGTAATAACCTGCAGGATATATCACTCTGTATCTGTCAGGAGGTGGAGCAGCGATGTTCTGCAGAGAGGTCAGTGGTGTAATAATCTGCAGGATATATCACTATGTATCAGGAGGTGGAGGAGCGATGTTCTGCAGAGAGGTCAGTGGTGTAATAATCTGCAGGATATATCACTCTGTATCTGTCAGGAGGTGGAGCAGCGATGTTCTGCAGAGAGGTCAGTGGTGTAATAATCTGCAGGATATATCACTATGTATCTGTCAGGAGGTGGAGGAGCGATGTTCTGCAGAGAGGTCAGTGGTGTAATAATCTGCAGGATATATCACTCTGTATCTGTCAGGAGGTGGAGGAGTGATGTTCTGCAGAGAGGTCAGTGGTGTAATAATCTGTAGGATATATCACTATGTATCTGTCAGGAGGTGGAGCAGTGATGTTCTGCAGAGAGGTCAGTGGTGTAATAATCTGCAGGATATATCACTCTGTATCTGTCAGGAGATGGAGGAGCGATGTTCTGCAGAGAGGTCAGTGGTGTAATAATCTGCAGGATATATCACTATGTATCTGTCAGGAGGTGGAGGAGCGATGTTCTGCAGAGAGGTCAGTGGTGTAATAATCTGCAGGATATATCACTATGTATCAGGAGGTGGAGGAGTGATGTTCTGCAGAGAGGTCAGTGGTGTAATAATCTGCAGGATATATCACTCTGTATCTGTCAGGAGATGGAGGAGCGATGTTCTGCAGAGAGGTCAGTGGTGTAATAATCTGCAGGATATATCACTATGTATCTGTCAGGAGGTGGAGGAGCGATGTTCTGCAGAGAGGTCAGTGGTGTAATAATCTGCAGGATATATCACTATGTATCAGGAGGTGGAGGAGTGATGTTCTGCAGAGAGGTCAGTGGTGTAATAATCTGCAGGATATATCACTCTGTATCTGTCAGGAGATGGAGGAGCGATGTTCTGCAGAGAGGTCAGTGGTGTAATAATCTGCAGGATATATCACTCTGTATCTGTCAGGAGGTGGAGGAGCGATGTTCTGCAGAGAGGTCAGTGGTGTAATAATCTGCAGGATATATCACTATGTATCTGTCAGGAGGTGGAGCAGTGATGTTCTGCAGAGAGGTCAGTGGTGTAATAATCTGCAGGATATATCACTATGTATCTGTCAGGAGGTGGAGGAGCGATGTTCTGCAGAGAGGTCAGTGGTGTAATAATCTGCAGGATATATCACTCTGTATCTGTCAGGAGATGGAGGAGCGATGTTCTGCAGAGAGGTCAGTGGTGTAATAATCTGCAGGATATATCACTATGTATCTGTCAGGAGGTGGAGGAGCGATGTTCTGCAGAGAGGTCAGTGGTGTAATAATCTGCAGGATATATCACTCTGTATCTGTCAGGAGGTGGAGCAGCGATGTTCTGCAGAGAGGTCAGTGGTGTAATAATCTGCAGGATATATCACTCTGTATCTGTCAGGAGGTGGAGCAGCGATGTTCTGCAGAGAGGTCAGTGGTGTAATAATCTGCAGGATATATCACTGTGTATCTGTCAGGAGGTGGAGCAGCGATGTTCTGCAGAGAGGTCAGTGGTGTAATAATCTGCAGGATATATCACTCTGTATCTGTCAGGAGGTGGAGCAGCGATGTTCTGCAGAGAGGTCAGTGGTGTAATAATCTGCAGGATATATCACTGTATCTGTCAGGAGGTGGAGCAGCGATGTTCTGCAGAGAGGTCAGTGGTGTAATAATCTGCAGGATATATCACTATGTATCTGAAAGGAGGTGGAGCAGCGATGTTCTGCAGAGAGGTCAGTGGTGTAATAACCTGCAGGATATATCACTATGTATCTGTCAGGAGGTGGAGGAGCGATGTTCTGCAGAGAGGTCAGTGGTGTAATAATCTGCAGGATATATCACTATGTATCAGGAGGTGGAGGAGCGATGTTCTGCAGAGAGGTCAGTGGTGTAATAATCTGCAGGATATATCACTCTGTATCTGTCAGGAGGTGGAGCAGCGATGTTCTGCAGAGAGGTCAGTGGTGTAATAATCTGCAGGATATATCACTCTGTATCTGTCAGGAGGTGGAGCAGCGATGTTCTGCAGAGAGGTCAGTGGTGTAATAATCTGTAGGATATATCACTATGTATCTGTCAGGAGGTGGAGGAGCGAAGTTCTGCAGAGAGGTCAGTGGTGTAATAATCTGCAGGATATATCACTATGTATCTGAAAGGAGGTGGAGCAGCGATGTTCTGCAGAGAGGTCAGTGGTGTAATAACCTGCAGGATATATCACTATGTATCTGTCAGGAGGTGGAGGAGCGATGTTCTGCAGAGAGGTCAGTGGTGTAATAATCTGCAGGATATATCACTATGTATCAGGAGGTGGAGGAGCGATGTTCTGCAGAGAGGTCAGTGGTGTAATAATCTGCAGGATATATCACTCTGTATCTGTCAGGAGGTGGAGCAGCTTTGTTCTGCAGAGAGGTCAGTGGTGTAATAATCTGCAGGATATATCACTATGTATCTGTCAGGAGGTGGAGGAGCGATGTTCTGCAGAGAGGTCAGTGGTGTAATAATCTGTAGGATATATCACTATGTATCTGTCAGGAGGTGGAGGAGCGATGTTCTGCAGAGAGGTCAGTGGTGTAATAATCTGCAGGATATATCACTATGTATCTGTCAGGAGGTGGAGCAGTGATGTTCTGCAGAGAGGTCAGTGGTGTAATAATCTGCAGGATATATCACTCTGTATCTGTCAGGAGGTGGAGCAGCGATGTTCTGCAGAGAGGTCAGTGGTGTAATAATCTGCAGGATATATCACTCTATCTGTCAGGAGGTGGAGCAGCGATGTTCTGCAGAGAGGTCAGTGGTGTAATAATCTGCAGGATATATCACTGTGTATCTGTCAGGAGGTGGAGCAGCGATGTTCTGCAGAGAGGTCAGTGGTGTAATAATCTGCAGGATATATCACTCTGTATCTGTCAGGAGGTGGAGCAGCGATGTTCTGCAGAGAGGTCAGTGGTGTAATAATCTGCAGGATATATCACTATGTATCTGAAAGGAGGTGGAGCAGCGATGTTCTGCAGAGAGGTCAGTGGTGTAATAACCTGCAGGATATATCACTATGTATCTGTCAGGAGGTGGAGGAGCGATGTTCTGCAGAGAGGTCAGTGGTGTAATAATCTGCAGGATATATCACTATGTATCAGGAGGTGGAGGAGCGATGTTCTGCAGAGAGGTCAGTGGTGCAATAATCTGCAGGATATATCACTCTGTATCTGTCAGGAGGTGGAGCAGCGATGTTCTGCAGAGAGGTCAGTGGTGTAATAATCTGCAGGATATATCACTATGTATCTGTCAGGAGGTGGAGGAGCGATGTTCTGCAGAGAGGTCAGTGGTGTAATAATCTGTAGGATATATCACTATGTATCTGTCAGGAGGTGGAGGAGCGATGTTCTGCAGAGAGGTCAGTGGTGTAATAATCTGCAGGATATATCACTATGTATCTGTCAGGAGGTGGAGCAGTGATGTTCTGCAGAGAGGTCAGTGGTGTAATAATCTGCAGGATATATCACTCTGTATCTGTCAGGAGGTGGAGCAGCGATGTTCTGCAGAGAGGTCAGTGGTGTAATAATCTGCAGGATATATCACTATGTATCTGTCAGGAGGTGGAGGAGCGATGTTCTGCAGAGAGGTCAGTGGTGTAATAATCTGCAGGATATATCACTCTGTATCTGTCAGGAGGTGGAGCAGCGATGTTCTGCAGAGAGGTCAGTGGTGTAATAATCTGCAGGATATATCACTATGTATCTGTCAGGAGGTGGAGGAGCGATGTTCTGCAGAGAGGTCAGTGGTGTAATAATCTGCAGGATATATCACTCTGTATCTGTCAGGAGATGGAGGAGCGATGTTCTGCAGAGAGGTCAGTGGTGTAATAATCTGCAGGATATATCACTATGTATCTGTCAGGAGGTGGAGGAGCGATGTTCTGCAGAGAGGTCAGTGGTGTAATAATCTGCAGGATATATCACTATGTATCAGGAGGTGGAGGAGTGATGTTCTGCAGAGAGGTCAGTGGTGTAATAATCTGTAGGATATATCACTATGTATCTGTCAGGAGGTGGAGCAGTGATGTTCTGCAGAGAGGTCAGTGGTGTAATAATCTGCAGGATATATCACTCTGTATCTGTCAGGAGATGGAGGAGCGATGTTCTGCAGAGAGGTCAGTGGTGTAATAATCTGCAGGATATATCACTATGTATCTGTCAGGAGGTGGAGGAGCGATGTTCTGCAGAGAGGTCAGTGGTGTAATAATCTGCAGGATATATCACTATGTATCAGGAGGTGGAGGAGTGATGTTCTGCAGAGAGGTCAGTGGTGTAATAATCTGCAGGATATATCACTCTGTATCTGTCAGGAGATGGAGGAGCGATGTTCTGCAGAGAGGTCAGTGGTGTAATAATCTGCAGGATATATCACTATGTATCTGTCAGGAGGTGGAGGAGCGATGTTCTGCAGAGAGGTCAGTGGTGTAATAATCTGCAGGATATATCACTATGTATCAGGAGGTGGAGGAGTGATGTTCTGCAGAGAGGTCAGTGGTGTAATAATCTGCAGGATATATCACTCTGTATCTGTCAGGAGATGGAGGAGCGATGTTCTGCAGAGAGGTCAGTGGTGTAATAATCTGCAGGATATATCACTCTGTATCTGTGAGGAGGTGGAGGAGCGATGTTCTGCAGAGAGGTCAGTGGTGTAATAATCTGCAGGATATATCACTCTGTATCTGTCAGGAGATGGAGGAGCGATGTTCTGCAGAGAGGTCAGTGGTGTAATAATCTGCAGGATATATCACTCTGTATCTGTGAGGAGGTGGAGGAGCGATGTTCTGCAGAGAGGTCAGTGGTGTAATAATCTGCAGGATATATCACTATGTATCTGTCAGGAGGTGGAGCAGTGATGTTCTGCAGAGAGGTCAGTGGTGTAATAATCTGCAGGATATATCACTATGTATCTGTCAGGAGGTGGAGCAGTGATGTTCTGCAGAGAGGTCAGTGGTGTAATAATCTGCAGGATATATCACTATGTATCTGTCAGGAGATGGAGGAGTGATGTTCTGCAGAGAGGTCAGTGGTGTAATAATCTGCAGGATATATCACTCTGTATCTGTCAGGAGGTGGAGCAGCGATGCTCTGCAGATCTCTGAGCAGCAGCTGCCAGGCTGTGTGCGGCTCCTGCGGTGGGCCAGGCTCGGTGTTTCCGTGGCCTCAGCTCCTCATGTAGAGGGGATTTATTTTCAGCTGTACAGATTCCGTCTGTGAGAATTAACCCCTCTGGAGCTGCCCACACAGCAGGGAGCAGAGATTTCTATGGGGCGTTTTCTGGATTCCATTTGTCTCCTTAAAGGGAAACTCCATCCCAAAATGTAGAGATTCAAGGTGCTTTTCTGATCTATGGTCCTGATCTACACTATCCGCTCTGCTGGAAACATTCAGCAGGCATTGTGCAGACACTGCACTAGACTAGATGACTGCCTGGTACCATGTGTAATATGAATCCCAGAATGCAACTCATCCAAGCAAGTGATGTGCAGACACTGAACAAGCATGGAATACTGGGAAATTTCAGCTCTGAAGCTGTGGAACAGTCAGTTCTGCTATGGAGTATAATATAGATAGTTGGGTCAGAGCATCTCTAAAACAAGTATTGTAGAGTGCTCCTTGAATGCAACAGGTCTTGTGGGTTGTTCCCGAGACATGGCGAGTCTCGTGGAGTGTTCCTGATGTGCGTTGAGTCTCGTGGAGTGCTGCCGATGCGTAACAAGTCTCAGAGTGCTCCCGTTTACACGGCAGGTCTCGTGGGTGCTCCCGCTACACGGCAGGTCTCGGGTGCTCTCAGTCCCAGTACACAGCGAGTTTTGTGGGTGCTCCCAGTGCACGGCGGGTCTCGTGGGTGCTCCCAGTCCCAGTACGCGGCGGGTCTCATGGGTGCTCCCAGTCCCAGTACAAGGTGGGTCTCGTGGGTACTCCCAGTCCCAATACACAGCGGGTTTCATTGGTGCTCCCAGTCCCAGTGCACGGTGGGACTCGTGGGTGCTCCCAGTCCCAGTGCACGGCGTGTCTCGTTTGTGCTCCCAGTCCCAGTGCACGGCGTGTCTCGTTTGTGCTCCCAGTCCCTGTGCACGGCGTGTCTCGTGTGTGTTTCCAGTCCCAGTGCATGGCGTGTCTCGTGGGTGTTCCCAGTACAAGGAGGGTCTCGTGGGTACTGTCAGTCCCAGTACAAAGCGAGTTTTGTGGGTGCTCCCAGTCCCAGTACACGGCGGGTCTCGTGGGTGCTCCCAGTCCCAGCGAGTTTCGTGGGTGCTCCCAGTCCCAGTGCACAGCGGGACTCGTGGGTGCTTCCAGTTACAGTGCACGGCGGGTCTCGTGGGTGCTCCCAGTCCAGTACATGACGGGTCTCGTGGGTGCTCCAAGTCCCAGTACATGGCGGGTCTCGTGGGTGCTCCTAGTCCCAGTACATGGCGCGTCTCGTGGGTGCTCTCAGTCCCAGTACATGGCGGGTCTCGTGGGTGCTCTCAGTCCCAGTACATGGCGGGTCTTGTGGGTGCTCCCAGTCCAGTACATGACGGGTCTCGTGGGTGCTCCAAGTCCCAGTACATGGCGGGTCTCATGGGTGCTCCCAGTCCAGTACATGACGGGTCTCGTGGGTGCTCCAAGTCCCAGTACATGGCGCGTCTCGTGGGTGCTCCCAGTCCAGTACATGACGGGTCTCGTGGGTGCTCCAAGTCCCAGTACATGGCGGGTCTCATGGGTGCTCCCAGTCCAGTACATGACGGGTCTCGTGGGTGCTCCAAGTCCCAGTACATGGCGGGTCTCGTGGGTGCTCCTAGTCCCAGTACATGGCGCGTCTCGTGGGTGCTCTCAGTCCCAGTACATGGCGCGTCTCGTGGGTGCTCTCAGTCCCAGTACATGGCGCGTCTCGTGGGTGCTCTCAGTCCCAGTACATGGCGGGTCTTGTGGGTGCTCCCAGTCCCAGTACATGGCGGGTCTCGTGGGTGCTCTCAGTCCCAGTACATGGCGCGTCTCGTGGGTGCTCTCAGTCCCAGTACATGGCGGGTCTTGTGGGTGCTCCCAGTCATGGCTGATGAGTGCTGATACCGATGGTCATATTTCTGCAGTGTCTATTCATATGATGCGTCTCCTTGGAGACATCAGACCTCAGGGGCAGCTATGACAGGACCCTCCGGGGACGGACTCTTTAGTATGCCTAATTGACTTCCTCATGGAGTTCCCCTATAAATCGGGCTATCAGGAGTTAAGCTGTGCATGCGCTGCTCACGGGAGTCTCTGCAGTGTCTGGCGGCCCCCGCTCCGGGTAACTGGAAGCAGACCTCGGCCTCGTTTCTTCTGTTGGGGATTGGCCGCTGGTTCGCTGCTGTCCCAGTAACCTAATTCTGCCATTCTGCAGCAGAACATGTTTACTTCATTAGTGCCAGTCTCCCCGCGCCCATCCAAAAATAACAGCGCGCAGCCCACAGAGTACATGGGAGACACCCGGGCAAGCGGCCACCATCTGCGCCAGACGCCAATCTGGCGCATCATACCCCTGATAATTCGGGTGCTCAGAACCGGGGAATTAACTGTGCGCCCAACAGATGAGAAGAGGGCACATATGTCTGCTGGAAACGGGGGGCTGTGCAGGACAAAGCTCCGAATAGTACACCCCCCGAGTGTGACAGTTCAGGACTGTATCACCGGATATGATTAGATGCACGTCTCAGCAGACGTATCACACCGGACAGCCCATGAATATACACTATACATGTGCATTAGTCGGTGTGATGTGACACATTGGTCGGATACTGGAAGATGTAATAGGATTTCCCTGTGTTGTCCCACTTCCTGCGGTTTGGGTGTGAGTTTGGGGCGTGGATGTGTCAGGGCGAGTGGGAATGGGAAACCTGCTCATAGGAAACATTTCCTGGGAAGTCTATACCGGTGTTATTACCGGAGAAAGTGATTAACCCCTGATGTGACTAGAGGAACGTTCGCACGGTTTATGCTTAGTCTAGGATCCCCCTTGATAGATTAAGATTAACATAGAAATAGGCACATACCCTGTTATTTCTGG
Organism: Ranitomeya imitator; assembly: GCF_032444005.1. Lineage (NCBI taxonomy): Eukaryota > Metazoa > Chordata > Amphibia > Anura > Dendrobatidae > Ranitomeya > Ranitomeya imitator. Next base: position 660,404,267 of record NC_091282.1, read on the forward strand.
ATTCTGACTCCCTAACTTACCACCCTATACACTACCCAAATATACAGCGATCCAGTCTCTAAAAAGTACCAATATATTATACCCACATAATAGTACCATATACTAACCAGAAGATGGTGCAGTACACTACCCAGATAATGGTGTCAAGCAGTTAACAAATAACAGTGCCGTACAGTTCTGTAATAATAGTACCACATAGCTCCCAAATAACATACGGTAAGTATCATACAGTTCCCAAGTAATACTGCCGTACAGTTCTCAAGTAATAGTGCCACATTGTTCCCAAATAACATAACAGTATCATATAGTTCCCAAGTAAATAGTGCCGTATAGCTCCCAAATAAGTGTCATACAGTACCCAAATAGTGCCATACAGTACCCAAATAGCAGTGCCATACAGTACACAAATAGTGTCATATAGTATGCAAAAAAGTGTCATACAGTATCCAAATTGTGCGATACAGTACACAAATAATAGTGTCATACAGTACCAAAATAATAGTACAATACAGTACACAAATAATAGTGTCATACAGTACACAAATAGTGTCATATAGTATGCAAAAAAGTGTCATACAGTACCCAAATAGTGCAATACAGTACACAAATAGTGTCATACAGTACCCAAATAACAGTGCCATACAGTACCCAAATAATAGTGCAATACAGTACCCAAATAATAGTGTCATACAGTACACAAATAGTGTCATACAGTACCCAAATAAGTGTCATACAGTACCCAAATAGTGCAATACAGTACACAGTGTCATACAGAACCCAAATAATAGTGCAATACAGTACACAAATAATAGTGTCATACAGTGCCCAAATAATAGTGCAATACAGTACATAAAGTGTCATACAGTACCCAAACAAGTGTCATACAGTACCCAAAGAGTGCAATACAGTACACAAATAAGTGTCATACAGTACCCAAAAAAGTTTCATACAGTACCCAAATAATAGTGCAATACAGTACACAAGTGTCATACAGTACCCAAATAACAGTGCCATACTGTTAGGGGTCGAGTTCCCGCCTCTACACAGGGGGAATCTCGAGCCATCTCCGCTGCGGTCTCCCATTCTTCTCCTGCCGCAGTGGAGCCTGCTCTGCGGAGGTGTCGGTCCCAGCGTCATGCTCAGTCTGACACTGTGCAAAGGGTTACTGCTGTCTTTCCAGCTTCTGCCATTGTAGCCTGTACTGGTCAGCAGTGAGCAGACGTCTTTGGGATTAAGTCCTACTTTTCCCCTTCTGAGCATGCCCAGGGTAAGATCTCTCATTGGAGATCAAGGGTCACATGTTCAGGTACTGCAGCAACTCCCATTGGTCCTCTAGGAAGGTCCTGATATTGCTCAAGTTCTGTGACAGCCTCCTATTGGTCCCTCTGGGAAGGTCCTGAAGTTGCTGCAGCTATAAAAGGTTTGCATGACCGCACGGACATGCGCTAGTATCAACCTATGTTATGTGCTTTGTGCCAGTGTGGTCTTGTGTGTATGTATTTAGGGCCCCGGCTGAAATAAGCCCCTAGAATACCGGCACCTCCGGTGAGGAGTTTTGTGTGTACGTTATCTGGGTCCCGGCTGAAATAAGCCCCTAGTATACCGGCACCTCCGGACCACTGACTGCTATCAACTCAGCAGTTAGCTGTGTACTCCTGTGAGCCTAACAGGGCACAGTGCTTTCTTTTGTTGGTGACTCTGTGAAGTAGCGGAGTTCGCTTATACCGCCATATAGTGCCATTTGCTAGCAGCAGGTTCCTCCTGCACGGTGGACCCTGGGCTGCGAACGCACCAATAACTTCATCTATTTGCTTGGTGTGTTCCTCTAGTCCTAACACATGCAGGACCCAAATAAGTGTCAGACAGTACCCATATAATAGTATCAGACAGTGCCCAAATAATAGTGCCATACAGTACCCAAATAATAGTGCAATACAGTACAATAATAATAGTGTCATACAGTACCCAAATAAGTGTCATACAGTACCCAAATAATAGTGCAATACAGTACCCAAATAATAGTGCAATACACTACACTAATAATAGTGTCATACAGTAACCAAAAAAAGTCATACGGTACCTAAATAGTATAATACAGTACCCAAATAATAGTGTAATACAGTACACAAATAATAGTGCAATACAGTACACAAATATATCAATGCAGTACCCAAATAATGTCATACAGAACCCAAATAAGTGTCATACAGTACCGAAATAATAGTATCATACAGTACCCAAATAATAGTGCCATACAGTACCCAAATAATAGTGCAATACAGTACACAAATAATAGTGTCATACAGTACCCAAATAATAGTACAATACAGTACCCAAATAATAGTGCAATCCAGTACACAAATAGTGTCATACAGTACACAAATAGTGTCATACAGTACCCAAATAATAGTGCCATACAGTACCCAAATAATAGTGCAATACAGTACACAAATAATAGTGCAATACAATACCCAAATAACAGTGTCATACAGTACACAAATAGTGCAATACAGTACACAAATAATAGTGTCATACAGTACCCAAATAGTGCAATACAGTACACAAATAATAGTGTCATACAGTACCCAAATAAGTGTCATACACTACTCAAATAATAGTACAATATAGTACCCAAATAATAGTGCAATACAGTACACAAATAAGTGTCATACAGTACACAAATAGTGTCACACAGTACCCAAATAAGTGTCATACAGTGCCCAAATAATAGTGCAATACAGTACACAAATAATAGTGCAATACAGTACCCAAATAATAGTGCCATACAATATACAAATAATAATGCCACACAGTACACAAATAGTGTCATACAGTACCCAAATAAGTGTCATACAGTAGCCAAATAATAGTGCAATACAGTACACAAATAATAGTGCAATACAATACCCAAATAACAGTGTCATACAGTACACAAATAGTGCAATACAGTACACAAATAAGTGTCTTACAGTACCCAAATAATAGTGCAATACAGTACACAAATAATAGTGTCATACAGTACCCAAATAAGTGTCATACACTACTCAAATAACAGTACAATATAGTACCCAAATAATAGTGCAATACAGTACACAAATAGTGTCATACAGTACACAAATAGTGCCATACAGTACCCAAATAGTGCCATACAGTACCCAAATAATAGTGCAATACAGTACACAAATAGTGTCACACAGTACCCAAATAAGTGTCATATAGTACACAAATAGTGTCACACAGTACCCAAATAAGTGTCATACAGTGCCCAAATAATAGTGCAATACAGTACACAAATAATAGTGCAATACAGTACACAAATAATAGTGTCATACAGTACCCAAATAAGTGTCATACAGTACCCAATTAATAGTGCCATACAGTACCCAAATAATAGTGCAATACAGTATACAAATAATAGTGTCACACAGTACCCAAGTGTCATACAGTACCCAAATAATAGTGCAATATAGTACACAAATAATAGTGTCATACAGTACACAACTAGTGTCATATAGTACCCAAATAATAGTGCCATAGAGTACCTAAATAATAGTGCAATACAGTACCCAAATAATAGTGTCATACAATACACAAATAATAGTGTCATACAGTACCCAAAAACAGTGCCATACAGTACCCAAATAAGTGTCATACAGTACTGAAATAATAGTCCTATACAGTACCCAAATAATAGTGCAATACAGTACACAAATAAGTGTCATACAGTACACAAATAGTGTCATACAGTACCCAAATAATAGTGTCATAAACTACACAAGTGTCATACAGTTCCCAAATAGTGCAATACAGTACACAAATAAGTGTCATACAGTACACAAACAATAGTGCAATACAGTACACAAATAATAGTGTCATACAGGTGCCAAATAACATAACCGTTCCCAAATAAGTGCCATACTTCTTTGGTACTGGCCAACATCATTGTAAAACAGGAAAAACTATGATCATTGTCACCAGACCAGTGTTATTCCACGTTTGGTAAGTAACATGAAATTCATGACAGCGGCATGTAACTGTGTAGAAAGCAGTTTATAAACACAAATGATATCTGGTATTCCGACACCTATTAGGGGTAACCACTAAAGCCACCGCAACAAATGAACACAGAATTAATAAAAAGAGATGGAACGGTCTCACAAATCACCCTGAAGGAGCCTGTCCATGGGCACCCTAGATTCTCCTCTCTGGCATACCGGCAATGTCCCCCCTTGGAAGTCTCCCGATGCGTTTTGTGGTTCTCACTCATCAGTGAAGCACATCGGGGTATCACACATACTGTAAGGTACATGCCGTAATGTATCACCTATCTGTATGCGTCCATTTAAACCCAGCGCGCATTATCTTGGGTAAGTGATGAACTTCTGGTCCATGGAACGCAGGAGACATCCAGTGTCTATCCGGTCATTGGAAAGCAGCGTCAGAGAGTTGCACATGTCAGTATGCCCACCTTTTTTTAAAGGTGCCAACAATTTTGCCTGGCTCATTTTGGGGGTTTTATGTGAAATGTGCAATTAGCCTTTTTTTCCCCATTTTTTTGTGTTGTTCCAGTACACAAAGGAAATAAACATGTCTATGACTGTATAGTATAATGCACTAGTCCTCCATATATTATAATGCACTCCCAATAGCATTCCATAAAGTACTGTATAATGCACCCACATAGTCCTCCATATAGTATATTGCACTCCCCATAGTCTTCTACATAGCATAATGCACTCACCATAGTCCTCCATATAGTATAATGCACTCCATAGTTTGCAACATAGTATAATGCACTCCCTGTAGTCCTCCATATAGTATAATGCAGCTGACACAGTCCTTCATATTAGTACATACAGTATAATACATACCCCATCGTCCTCCGAAGACTATAATGCGCACCCATAGCCCTTCATATAGTAAAATGCACCCCATATTCTGTCAAATAGTATAATGCGCTTCTCATAGTCCACCATATAGTATAATGCACTCCTCATAGTCCTCCATATAGTATAAGGCTATGTGCACACTTTGCAAATTCCACTGCGGATTTTTCCGCAGCGGAATTGCAAAATCCGCAGTGAAAACCCATCGCGGTTTTTACTGCGGATTTATCGCGGTTTTTACTGCGTTTTCTTCTGCGGATTTTCAACTGCAGTTTTCTATTGGAGCAGCTGAAAATCCGCAGAAAAGAAGTGACATGCTGCGGAATGTAATCCGCAGCGTTTCCGCGCGGATTTTTCTGCAGCATGTGCACAGCGTTTTTTGTTTCCCATAGGTTTACATTGAAATGTAAACTCATGGGAAACTGCTGCGGATCCGCAGCGGTCAAATCCGCTGCGGATCCGCAGCAAAATCCGCAAAGTGTGAATATAGCCTAAAGCATTGCACACCCAATATTCCTCAATAGAGTATAATGTAACCCCATAGTCCTCCGTATAGTCCATATAGTATAATACACCCCCCCATAGTCCTCCATACAGTATTATGGTCACCACAATGTACTCAATGATTTAAACAATAAATACAGTAAATACTCATCTTTCCCCATTCCTTCGCTCCATTACTCACACAGCATGGCAAGATAAAGAGACATCATTGCGCTTGCTGGCTGAGATGTCAGACGTCAAGGAAGAATGAAGGGGGAAGGAAGGGAGCGAACGGCTTCCCTCCTCCATCACTGCTTTCAACTGGATGCCAATCCAGTTGAATGTGCGAAGCTGGGCGGGTTGGGGGGTGCCTCAAGCTGGTACTGGCACCGAGGCCCTACAACTCACCGGCCCAACAACAGCCGTGTAGTCTGCCGCTATAAGCGGTACACCACTGGCTGGGAAGCCCTGGGAGAGTGGGGCCCTGAGCAATTTTCCAGTTCCCCTCGACTCTCTAACACTGGCCCTGACTGGAGGACACAAGGCCTTGGCCTTCACACACACTGTCTGGATATGGACGAACAGTGACCACAACACAGTGAATCATCCCAGCACTATATGGATTCCAGTAAGTGATCCCAAGGTAGCACGCCCCCAGGAATGTGCCGCTGACATCTCCGTAGTATCTACACATTTTAACATTTTCCTGTGAAGATTACAAATCAAAACATTAGAGCAAATATTAGAACATTGCCGTTTAGAAAAGTTGTTGTGAACTGCCTACCATTGGTTTGGGTCTGCGGTAACATTGCGTTGAGTTGCGCCAACTTTTTGGCCACCCGTGGCTTCACTATTACAAACATCGCATTGTGTAAGATGGGGCATTCCTGGAAATGAAAGAATTGTGCAAGGAGGCAAGGCGGTCTGACAAAAAGTCTGAGCTGCTTGGTATTAGTCCTGCTCTCCTTTCAGGGTTTTAAATATCTGTAAGATTTAAAGACGTCCTGAGAGTGGACTATAGACAGACCGTAAATGTGCGGAATAACACAAACTACTGGGGGGGTCTAATCACTCTCTAGTGACACCAGAACACAGTGCACAGGACCAGAAGCTGACACTCCACTACACTACATACTGCATAGAATTTATGGTGATCCAACTGTAAAGAAATGTGCACAATGTTCCTGACATTACATTTTACTATCCCACGTATACCGCCAGAAGACCCATAATAATACCGTAATACTCTCTACTTACAGCTAGACAATACACAGCAGCCTAATGACTAACTGAAAATTCACCCCACATAAATGTCTACACACTGATCACACTGTCATCACCAATACCATTTACTAAAGATAACAGCACAGTGCATATGAGTAGTGCTAGAGTAATTATATTCTTATACATAGGAGCAGTATTATAGTAGTTATATTCTTGTACATAGGGGGCAGTATTATAGTAGTTATATTCTTGTACATAAGGAGCAGCATTATAGTAGTTATATTCTTGTACATAGGAGCAGTATTATAGTAGTTATAGTCTTGTACATAAGGAGCAGTATTATAGTAATTATATTCTTGTACATAGGGCAGTATTATCTATATATAATTGTCTAAGGGTTTTTCCGTCTGTCTGTCTGTCTGTCTTTCTGTCTGTCCTGGAAATGCCGCGTCTGATTGGTCAGCAACTGGCACAGTATCGACGTAGAAATCCCGCGCCTCTGATTGGTCGAGGCCGCCAGACCTCGACCAATCAGCGACGGGCACAGCAACGATGATGTCATAAAGGACGTAGAAATCCCACGTCTCTGGTCAAGGCCACCAGGCCTCGACCAATCAGCAACAGGCACAGCGACGATGACGTCATAAAGGACGTAGAAATCCCACGTTTCTGATTCAGCGACGGGCACAGTATCGACGTAGATGTCATAATGGTTGCCATGGCGACGATGATGTCATAAAGGTTGCCTCGACCAATCAGCGACAGGCACAGTCTGCCGCGAATTCTGGAATTATCGTCCATATACTACGGGGACATGCATATTCTAGAACAGGGGTCCCCAACTCCAGTCCTCAAGGCCCACCAACAGGTCATGTTTTCAGGATTTCCTTTGCATTGCACAGGTGATGCAATTATTACCTGGGCAAGACTAAGGAAATCCTGAAAACATGACATGTTGGTGGGCCTTGAGGACTGGAGTTGGGGACCCCTGTTCTAGAATACCCGATGCGTTAGAATCGGGCCACAATCTAGTAGTAGTTATATTCTTGTACATAGGGGGCAGTATTATAGTAGTTATATTCTTGTACATAAGGAGCAGCATTATAGTAGTTAAATTCTTGTACATAGGAGCAGTATTATAGTAGTTATATTCTTGTACATAAGGAGCAGTATTATAGTAATCATATTCTTGTACATAGGGCAGTATTATAGTAGTTATATTCTTGTACATAGGGGCAGTTGTTGTGAATTCTGTTGTCAAGCTCCCTCCTGTGGTCATGAATGGTACTTCGGCTGGTTCTGTCCATGGGCTTCCTCTGGTAGTTGTGAGTAGGGCTGCAGCTTCTGAGGTTCCTTCCACAGGTGACGAGGTTAATTCGTTAGCTGGCTGCTCTATTAACTCCACTTAGATCTTTGCTCCATGCCACCTGTCAATGTTCCAGTATTGGACTAGTTCACTCCTGGATCGTTCTTGTGACCTGTCTTCCCAGCAGAAGCTAAGTTACTGCTTGTTTTTCTCTGGTTTGCTATTTTTATCGTCGTTTCATCAGTAATTTTTCTAGTGTTGCTAAACCGTTGACTGATTTGACCAAGAAGGGTGCTGATGTGGTCAATTGGTCTTCTGCGGCTGTGGAAGCTTTTCAGGAGTTGAAGCGTCGTTTTTCTTCTGCCCCTGTGTTGTGCCAGCCAGATGTTTCGCTTCCGTTTCAGGTCGAGGTTGATGCTTCTGAGATTGGAGCAGGGGCTGTTTTGTCGCAAAGAAGTTCTGATGGCTCGGTGATGAAACCATGTGCCTTCTTTTCTAGAAAGTTTTCGCCTGCTGAGCGCAATTATGATGTTGGCAATCGAGAGTTGTTGGCCATGAAGTGGGCATTCGAGGAGTGGCGTCATTGGCTTGAAGGAGACAAGCATCGCGTGGTGGTCTTGACGGATCACAAGAATTTGACTTATCTCGAGTCTGCCAAACGGTTGAATCCTAGACAGGCTCGTTGGTCGCTATTTTTCTCCCGTTTTGATTTTGTGGTTTCGTACCTTCCAGGCTCTAAGAATGTGAAGGCTGATGCCCTGTCAAGGAGTTTTGTGCCCGACTCTCCGGGTGTTCCTGAGCCGGCGGGTATTCTCAAAGAGGGGGTAATTTTGTCTGCCATCTCCCCTGATTTGCGGCGGGTGCTGCAAAAATATCAGGCTGATAGACCTGACCGTTGCCCAGCAGAGAAACTGTTTGTCCCTGATAAATGGACTAGTAGAGTTATCTCTGAGGTTCATTGTTCAGTGTTGGCTGGTCATCCGGGAATCTTTGGTACCAGAGATTTGGTGGCTAGATCCTTTTGGTGGCCGTCTTTGTCGCGGGATGTGCGTTCTTTTGTGCAGTCCTGTGGGACTTGTGCTCGGGCTAAGCCCTGCTGTTCTCGTGCCAGTGGGTTGCTTTTGCCCTTGCCGGTCCCGAAGAGGCCCTGGACGCATATCTCTATGGATTTTATTTCGGATCTCCCTGTCTCTCAAAAGACGATGGTCATTTGGGTGGTTTGTGATCGCTTCTCTAAGATGGTCCATTTGGTACCCTTGTCTAAATTGCCTTCCTCCTCTGATTTGGTGCCATTGTTTTTCCAGCATGTGGTTCGTTTACATGGCATTCCGGAGAACATTGTTTCGGACAGAGGTTCCCAGTTTGTTTCGAGGTTTTGGCGAGCCTTTTGTGCTAGGATGGGCATTGATTTGTCTTTTTCCTCGGCTTTCCATCCTCAGACAAATGGCCAAACCGAACGAACTAATCAGACTTTGGAAACATATCTGAGATGCTTTGTTTCTGCTGATCAGGATGACTGGGTGTCCTTTTTGCCTTTGGCTGAGTTCGCCCTTAATAATCGGGCCAGCTCGGCTACTTTGGTTTCGCCGTTTTTCTGCAATTCTGGTTTCCATCCTCGTTTCTCTTCAGGGCAGGTTGAGTCTTCGGACTGTCCTGGTGTAGATACTGTGGTGGATAGGTTGCAGCAGATTTGGACTCATGTGGTGGACAATGTGACATTGTCCCAGGAGAAGGCTCAACGTTTGGCTAACCGCCGGCGCTGTGTGGGTCCCCAACTTCGTGTTGGGGATTTGGTTTGGTTGTCGTCTCGTTATGTTCCTATGAAGGTTTCCTCTCCTAAGTTTAAGCCTCGTTTCATTGGTCCATACAAGATTTCTGAGGTTCTCAATCCTGTGTCGTTTCGTTTGACCCTTCCAGCTTCTTTTGCCATCCATAATGTATTCCATAAGTCATTGTTGCGGAGATACGTGGCGCCTGTGGTTCCATCCGTTGATCCTCCTGCCCCGGTGTTGGTTGAGGGGGAGTTGGAGTATGTGGTGGAGAAGATTTTGGATTCTCGTATTTCGAGACGGAAACTCCAGTACCTGGTCAAGTGGAAGGGTTATGGTCAGGAAGATAATTCCTGGGTCTTTGCCTCCGATGTTCATGCTGCCGATCTGGTTCGTGCCTTTCATTTGGCTCGTCCTGGTCGGCCTGGGGGCTCTGGTGTGGGTTCGGTGACCCCTCCTCAAGGGGGGGGTACTGTTGTGAATTCTGTTGTCAAGCTCCCTCCTGTGGTCATGAATGGTACTTCGGCTGGTTCTGTCCATGGGGTTCCTCTGGTAGTTGTGAGTAGGGCTGCGGCTTCTGAGGTTCCTTCCACAGGTGACGAGGTTAATTCGTTAGCTGGCTGCTCTATTTAACTCCACTTAGATCTTTGCTCCATGCCACCTGTCAATGTTCCAGTATTGGTCTAGTTCACTCCTGGATCGTTCTTGTGACCTGTCTTCCCAGCAGAAGCTAAGTTCCTGCTTGTTTTCCTTTGTTTGCTATTTTTCTGTCCAGCTTGCTATTTTGATTGTTGTCTTGCTTGCTGGAAGCTCTGGGACGCAGAGGGAGCGCCTCCGCACCGTGAGTCGGTGCGCAGGGTCTTTTTGCGCCCTCTGCGTGGTCTTTTTGTAGTTTTTTGTGCTGACCACAAAGCTGCCTTTCCTATCCTCTGTCTGTTCAGTAAGTCGGGCCTCACTTTGCTAAATCTATTTCATCTCTGTGTTTGTAATTTTCATCTTTACTCACAGTCATTATATGTGGGGGGCTGCCTGTTCCTTTGGGGAATTTCTCTGAGGCAAGGTAGGCTTTATTTTTCTATCTTTAGGGCTAGCTAGTTCCTTAGGCTGTGACGAGGCGCCTAGGGAGCGTCAGGAGCGCTCCACGGCTATTTCTAGTGTGTGTGATAGGATTAGGGATTGCGGTCAGCAGAGTTCCCACGTCTCAGAGCTTGTCCTATATTATTAGTAACTATCAGGTCATTCTGTGCGCTCTTAACCACCAGGTCCATTATTGTCCTGACCACCAGGTCTTAACAGGCAGTATTATAGTAGTTATATTCTTGTACATAGGGGAAGTATTATATTAGTTATATTCTTGTACATAGGGAGCAGTATTATAGTAGTTCTATTCTTGTACATAGGAGCAGTATTATAGTAGTTATAAATAGTAGTAGTTATAAAACTGTGCCGCTAATTATAGACCTGTCTCTAATCTTCCCTTCATCTCTAAACTCCTCGAACGCCTGGTCCACTCCCGTCTTACCCGCTATCTCTCAGATAACTCTCTTCTCGACCCTCTTCAATCTGGCTTCCGCTCTTTACACTCTACTGAAACTGCCCTCATTAAAGTCTCTAATGACCTACTAACAGCTAAATCTAATGGTCACTACTCCATGCTAATTCTCTTGGATCTCTCTGCAGCATTTGACACTGTGGATCATCAGCTCCTCCTCACTATGCTCCGCTCCATCGGCCTCAAGGACACCGTTCTCTCCTGGTTCTCCTCCTATCTCTCTGACCGATCCTTCACTGTATGTTTTGCTGGTTCCTCCTCCTCTCACCTTCCCCTTACTGTTGGGGTTCCTCAAGGATCAGTCCTAGGCCCCCTACTCTTCTCGTTGTATACTGCCCCTATTGGACAAACAATCAGTAGATTTGGTTTCCAGTACCATCTCTATGCTGACGACACCCAATTATACACTTCTGCTCCCGATATCACACCGACCTTTTTAGAAAACACCAGTGATTGTCTTACCGCTGTCTCTAACATCATGTCCTCCCTCTATCTGAAACTAAACCTGTCAAAAACTGAACTCCTCGTGTTCTCTCCCTCTACTAACCTACCTTTGCCTGACATTGCCATCTCCGTGTGCGGTTCCACCATTACTCCAAAGCAACATGCCCGCTGCCTTGGGGTCATCCTTGATTCTGACCTTTCATTCACCCCCTACATCCGATCACTGGCTCGCTCTTCTTACCTGCATCTCAAAAACATTTCTAGAATTCGCCCTTTTCTTAATTTCGACTCTGCAAAAACTCTGACTGTTTCACTTATTCATTCTCGTCTGGACTATTGTAACTCTCTACTAATCGGTCTCCCTCTTGCAAAACTCTCCCCGCTCCAATCTGTCCTGAATGCTGCAGCCAGGATCATATTCCTCACCAACCGTTACACCAATGCCTCTACCCTGTGCCAGTCATTACACTGGCTACCCATCCACTCCAGAATCCAGTACAAAACTACTACCCTCATCCACAAAGCACTCCATGGCTCAGCACCACCCTACATCTCCTCCCTGGTATCAGTCTACCACCCTACCCGTGCCCTCCGCTCCGCTAATGACCTCAGGTTAGCATCCTCAATAATCAGAACCTCCCACTCCCGTCTCCAAGACTTTACACGTGCTGCGCCGATTCTTTGGAATGCACTACCTAGGTTAATACGATTAATCCCCAATCCCCACAGTTTTAAGCGTGCCCTAAAAACTCATTTGTTCAGACTGGCCTACCGCCTCAATGCATTAACCTAACGATCCCTGTGTGGCCTATTTATAATAAAAAAAAAAAAAAAAAAAAAAAAAAAAAAAAGGTTCCTCGC